>NC_043004.1:50702636-50777636 GCF_006345805.1 Octopus sinensis | reverse complement strand
ATTGGGGAGTAACATCACTGATACAGCCCAGATCAGTCATATCAGGATTGCTGAAAACAGAGCAATATTGTTTCTGCAATATTTCTCCCATGGTTTTGGCATTGTCTTGAAGAGTACCATTTTCATCAATCAGAGGGCCAACAGTAGAACCAGTGACTCTGTGTTTTTTTGCAAATGAAAAGAACACTTTGGAATTGAGTTTGATCTTCTCAATGGCCCAGGCCTCTTCAGCTCTTCGCTGACTATTGATGATAGACATCATGTTGTTTTGGAGTTTATGTTTTTTAATCTCTAGCGACGAGATGGCAGTGAGGTTGGTGTGTTGCTGTTGACAGTATTTCAGCATGTTGATCTTTTTGTTGATTCTTTTAATTTTCCTTATGAGAGATTTTCTATTTCTAGGGATTCGACACTTAGATTTGTTTGCAGATCTTAATGGGTGTGTCTTGCACATATGTTCGTGATGTGTCTACAAGTGACTGCCAGGACTTTTTGATGTTAGTGGGTGTGTATGTGTGCGTGAAGGACCAATCGACTTGTGCAAGATCATTATTGATCGCTTCCCAGTTTGCATTGTGGAAATCCATAGTGTCAAATGGATGAACAGGAGGAATGACATTTGTTTTGCATTTTGGCCAGTGAAATCTCAGATCACAGAGAACCATGTCATGGTCGGAGAGTAGGGTTTTCTCCACTGCAATATTGTGGATAGTATCAGTGTGATTGCTGAAAATTAAGTCTAAGACGTTTTTGTGACATTTGGTTGAGTTCGAGTACCAGTGGGACAAGAAGAAGTCATCCATGAAGTCAAGAAGCGATTCCACTGCCTCCCTGTCAGGGGTTGAGAGAGAAGAACCTGGCGGCAGACTGTTTGTAGACCAGTCAACCCCGGGAAGGTTGAAATCTCCCATCATTAAAATGTTGTCAGGTTGACACTGCTGAATGAAACACTTTATGCTGTTGAGGCATTCCTTGAAGCATGGTAGGGGCGTTTGGGGGTCTGTAGAGCCCAACTACTGTTAAGTTGTTGGGTTGACTGAATACAGCGACTGCTTCGCAGTATCCATTCGAAAATATGTTCATGGCTTCTGTTGAGAATGAATCATGGACATAAATGGCAGTCCCACCCTTTCTTCTGCCAACACGATCAGCACGAATGGTTTTGAAATTTTTAACTTTCACCTCGGCTTCCAAGTGGAGGTCACTAAGATGGGTTTCAGTGAGGACGAAGAAAGGGATGTGGTTTGGATGGGCCTCGACCCAGTCCTCCAGGATCTTATCTTCCATTTTTGTGTATTGGTGGAAGGGCTGATGCCTTGGGCATTAAGCAGAAATGTTGAGGCGAGAGTGGATGGTTTTAATTGTTTTTGGTGATTTGTTTATTTGATTGCTTTTTAATGCATGTGTAGTGGGGTGGAATAGTGGGGATGGCGGTGGGTGATAGCTCGGATGTTTTTTCCAGTTCTTTTGCTAGATTCATTATAGCAGTTCTTTTGCTAGATTCATTATATATGTATATATATATATATGTATATATATATATGTAATATATATGTATATATATATTATATGTATATATATATATATATATATGTATATATATGTATGTTTATATATATGTATGTATACATATGTATATATTTGTATGTATGTTTATATATATGTATGTATACATATGTATATATATATATGTATGTTTATATATATGTATGTATACATATATATATATATATATGTATGTATATATATATGTATGTATATATATATATGTATGTATATATATATGTATGTATATATATGTATATATATGTATCATCATCATCATCATCATCATTTAGCGTCCGTTCTCCATGCTAGCATGGGTTGGACGGTTCAACTGGGGTCTGTGAAGCTGGAAGGCTTCGTCAGGCCCAGTCAGATCTGGAAGTGTTTCTACGGCTGGATGCCCTTCCTAACGCCAACCACTCCGTGAGTGTAGTGGGTGCTTTTTACGTGCAAACAGCCACGAACGGATGGTGCTTTTACGTGTCACCGGCACGGGGGCCAGGCGAGGCTGGCAACGGGCACGAACGGATGGTGCTTTTACATGCCACCGACACGGGGGCCAGACAGGGCTGGCAAACGGCCACGAACGGATGGTGCTTTTACGTGTCACCGGCACGGGGGCCAGGCGAGGCTGGCAACGGGCACGAACGGATGGTGCTTTTACATGCCACCGACACGGGGGCCAGACAGGGCTGGCAAACGGCCACGAACGGATGGTGCTTTTACGTGTATATATATATATATACATTTATTTATATATATACATATATATATATGTGTGTGTGTGTGTATGTGTGTATACACAGTCCCCCGGTATTCGCGGGGGTTATGTTTCAAGAGTACCCGCGAATATTGAAAAACCGCGAATATGTGGACGTAGTCCATAAAAATGCCAATAAATGGCAAAATAGAACGTTAAATATTATATATTTACATATTTTATATATATGTATATATATATATATAACATTTAATAATATTTTGATAAAAATTAAAGCAAAATATACTTTTACTCACCAATAATCAGCGATATTGATTTAAGACGATGAAGACGTATATCAGAATTTTTGTATGTCAGTATGTATGTACGAATGTATGTATGTATGCGTGTGTGTGTATGTATGCAGGTATGTCAGTATGTCAGTATGTATGCATGTATGTCTGTGAATGTGTGTATATATATGTCTATGTATGTGTATATGTATGTATTTATGTATGTCAGTATGTATGTATGTATGTATGTATGTATGTATGTATGTATGTACGTACGTACGTATGTATGTATGTATGTATGTATGTATGTATGTATGTATGTATGTATGTCAGTATGTATGTATGTATGTATGTATGTATGTATGTATGTACGCACGTATGTACACTGTAGAGTTTCTCGAGCAAAAAGTAAAAATAAAACAAACAATAATCACTTTCAAAAGTTGAGTAAGTTTCCTAGACATTACTTTCTTGGGTTCTAGGACATACATGGATCCTGTTTCCCGGTTTCCATGGCATTATAAGTGACCAAGATCACAACCCCCCCCCCGAACTGGACACCGTCCGTCGCAGGGTTACTACTCATTTTGCAGTTGAATGGTCTGAAGCAACGTGAAATGAAGTGTTCTGCGCAGGAATCCAATGCACTGCACGCTTCGAGAATCGAAACCCCGATCTTGCAATCGAGAATGCCCTTTTTTCTTCTCATCTTAAGATCACAATCGGGAACCCGCCGCTGGCACCACCACATTACCTCTTACTGTCTTCTTCTATGAGACTCTGTCTACACCAGCCAATGA
This sequence comes from Octopus sinensis, assembly GCF_006345805.1. Taxonomy (NCBI): domain Eukaryota; kingdom Metazoa; phylum Mollusca; class Cephalopoda; order Octopoda; family Octopodidae; genus Octopus; species Octopus sinensis. The sequence continues at coordinate 50,774,298 of NC_043004.1, read as the reverse complement.
ATATTTTATATCGATATACTTAATGGCCACCCTCTATTCGATGTGTGGCGGCTCTTGGCCTTGTGGCTAAGGACGTTAGGCTCACGAGCAGAAGGTTGTAAGCTCGGTTCCTGGACCGAGCGGCGCGTAGAATCCTTGAACAAGGCACTTTATTTCACGTTGCTCCAGTCTACTAAGCTGAAATGAATACCGGCTGAATGCTGGTGGATTCCTCTTTCCCACCAACCGTCACATCATGGATGCTCCGCTGGAGTAATGGTGAGAGAGCTTAGAGGGTGAGGTGTCTATTCCTGCAAGTGACTACATGGACAGCTAAAACAATTAGCAGAAACATGGTACAGATCAAAATCTAGTGAGTGAATTTGGTAGATGGAAACTGAAAGGAGCCCGTCGTGTATATGTGTATATATATATATATATATATATATATATATATATATACACGCGCGCGTGCAGAGGGTGCAGACGGTATTTGAGGAATGATTTATGGTTTTCAAAAATTTATTAAAAAAAAAAAAAAAACACATAAAGCTAAATTATCGATTTAATAATTTCATTCAAGAAAACCACCATAATAACTGCTTGTACGCGTGGTCGAAATCGTTTACAAGCTCGGATTAAGTGGTCCTTTTTTATATTGGACATGACTCGAACTATGGCGGCTTTCAAAGGAAGTGCTCTTTGACATTTTTCTCAACGATGCTCTATAGATAGTCCAGTGGATTGAGATATGGAGAATTAGGAGGCCAAATGTTGGGGGCGATGTGATCATGCAAATTGTCGGCCATCGATTTTTGTGTCAGTTGCGCCTTGTGTGGTGATGCAGAATCTTGTTGAAAAGCATAAGACCTTCCATTGCATGCTCGATCCAAAGCTTGGCAACTTTATCTAGAACCTCAATATACGCAGCGGCATTCACCCTAAAGCCTTGTGGAAAATAGTGAGGAGGCATCACATGTACTTTGTTAACATCTCCCAAAACTATGACACTTGCAGAAGGGTCTACACATAGCCATCTGTCATTTCCTCTGTTAGTTTTTTGGTCCTGGACAAAGATTTTCTCATCTGAGAAAAACAAAATCACACCTTCTGATGAATGTTTAAGTTTGTTCAAAAGTCTTTTGGATCTGATTAAACGGTTTTCTTTTGTTTTTTTCTGACATGAATTGTATCTGATGTCTTCATGCACAACATTTCTGATTGTTTTTTCTGAAACATGAACGTTTTTCTGCAATTGACCTTCATTGATTTTCCTGGATTGTCTTCAATGTTTTACTTAACTTCCTGAATAAATTCAGGTTTTCTGATAGAATCAGAGCGTTTGGAATTTTTTTAACGTTTTGATACACTTCCATTTTCTTTCTCTGACTCACACTGAATCTCGTGGCCAAAAGATCTTCCAACTTTCAGAAAACAAGAATCACCATGCTAAGCCTTCAAAGCTACAATCAAAGCATACCTTTTCATTTCATTAGTAAGCATAGGGCCTGTCATTGTTATTTTCTGAAATAGAAGTTCAGTAAAAATTAGTCAAATAAAATAATGACTAAAACTGCATGTGTCCTCAAATACCGTCCGCCCCCTCCCCCCCTCTCTCTCTCTCTCTCTCTCTCTCTCTATATATATATATATATATATATATATATATATATATATATATATATATATATAACGAGCCCACAACCTACGAGACCCCTTGGTCTATAGCTTCTTCTCTAACCCAACCTCCCAACCCGGCTCGTTCCCTTGTCCCATGCTGCCGCACTTGCCCTTACCACTCCCTGTTTCTTTCTGTGTTCCTTTCTGTGTAAGAGCGTAGGTTCGAAACGTTAAAGACTGAGTTGAGCGGTGACGATCAAGCAAACCAGCGGAGATTATGGCTCTTTGATGTTTGTTGTCACTTAAAGCATGCGGAGCCCATGCTCAATACATCTGAACCTTTCTCATAGAGTGAAGATGCTTCTCTATAGCAGTGTGAGAGCATTCCATTTTCTCTGCCAGTTCACTTGTCGTTTGACGAGACTTTTCGTGCAAAAGTTGGTTTAATCGCTCTTCATCGAACTCAACTGGACGGCCAGAACGAGATGCGTTTTTGAGGCCAAAATTTCCATTTTTGAACTCGGCATACCAATCACGAGCGGTTCTTTCAGCTATGGCACCCTCTCCATGCACAGCACAAATGTCGCGAGCAGCGTTTGCGGCCTTAGAACCTTGATTAAAAGCAAAAAGAAGGTGGTGTCGAAAATGCTCGTTTTTCTTAACTTGACATTCCATTTTAATGATCTGAAAATATACAAAAATTAACTAAAATTAACTTGAAAAAAAAAAAAAAAAGAAATAGATTCCAAAATGATTCAAAAATAGAATTCTCGAAAAAAAATAGATTCCAATATTTAAAAACGCAATAAATTCCAAAACTTAAAAAACGGCGGGAGCTTAGTTGCCAACCGAATAGAAAAAGACTGACATTTAGTTTTACAGTAGACATACAAATAAATTTGCATATATAGGCGCAGGAGTGGCTGTGTGGTAAGTAGCTTGCTAACCAACCACATGGTTCCGGGTTCAGTCCCACTGCGTGGCATCTTGGGCAAGTGTCTTCTGCTATAGCCTCGGGCCGACCAATGCCTTGTGAGTGGATTTGGTAGACGGAAACTGAAAGAAGCCCGTCATATATATGTATATATGTATATATATATGAATGTGTGTATATGTGTGTCTGTGTTTGTCCCCCTAGCATTGCTTGACAACCGATGCTGGTGTGTTTACGTCCCCGTCACCTAGCGGTTCGGCAAAAGGAGACCGATAGAATAAGTACTGGGCTTACAAAGAATAAGTCCCGGGGTCGATTTGCTCGACTAAAGGCGGTGCTTGAGCATGGCCGCAGTCAAATGACTGAAACAAGTAAAAGAGTAAAAGAGAGAGATTTAAAAATAAAATAACATGTAGATTATCAATATATTTACAACACTTACGAAAACATCAACACAACTATCAATGAATTAAGAAAATCTCCCTATATGTAACCAGCATGTGAACTGTATGAATACAGTGCTGACTGAAATGTTATCTCTCTATATATAAACGGCAAAATGTCTATCTATGTGTCCGTCCTTTATACAAATCCACAATTTTTCAGTTAGAGGGCTCGCACTTTCTATGGTCATTCAAAACCGTCCAAGGATGGGCGTGCACATCTTTACATTTCCCCAGTCGTCACCCCGCAAAGTCATTAAAAAATCAATAGAAGTGATTTTTTTGTGAATTTTCTATCCAAAACCCAATCAAAATGCCCGAAATTTGATACGCCAATTGAATGCCAGCTAGCTGTATGTGATTGGTCGGAGATTTGGACAATACTCGCGTGTATGTGCGCACGCACGCAGCTGTATATGCATGCACTAGCACTATGACCCGGCAACACCGGGTCATAGTGCTTGTTGATAGATAAATGGCGATTTCTTTCTGCTTGTATGGTTGGTTGTTACACAGAGTACATCGTTACAAAACATTAACACATCTATCAATATAAATTAAACAAGGTGTGACATTTGTGATGACAGAGCATTTGTCTAAAAGCAGAACAGTTCTTCATGCAGCGCTTGTCAATTGGGTGAAGTGACATGAAAGGCATCGTCATTCATAGTATATTCGTGAATAAGTTACAAACTGAAATGAGTGGATTATTGGTTTGGAAAATACTATTGACTTGTTTAAGGGCTGTACTGGGTATATTGCGAAAATAACTCAAACAGTTCAAATATTAAGAAATAAACTTACTCAACTTGATTTATACCCAATAAAATCACTGACCTTGTCTGACAAGTTCTTGTAAGAAAGTCTACGTAATGTAGAATACTTGTTTAATAAATCGAGACGTATTTATTATACATTTTTTTCATTCATATATATAAGAAAATGAATGAGTTATTTCCCTTGGCGGGTAATGGTTATATATGTGGATCCCTTCTAGGGGTCGAAGGCATCCAATTATAGATTATTATTAAACTTCAATGAGCCTAGTAACAAACTGGACGCTACTTTAGCTTCTTTAAAAAGTTTCACGAAAATTCGATAACAGGTGTAGACGGCAACTTGACACAGACAACTTGCTTTTATATATGTACTAGCAGAATTGCCCGGCGATGCTCGGGGCAGAATTGCTTGAAAGTACTGTTAATGATTGCACTGAATTATGATGATTATTCAGGCAAATATTGATATAAGTTTACGGCGAATGAATGTATTTGTAAGTGTATAGAAAGCCGTGTAAAGAGGTTCCTACCCCCTCGTAGAATGGTGTAAAAATTGAATGCGAGGTTGCCTTGAAAAGAGCCATGTTATTGTTCTCATAATTGTAAGAATTTGACAGTCGTGGAAGGCGGTGTAAAACGCTCGCAGGTGAATAGGGTCTCTTCGTTTTCCACGAACGGCAGCGGATGTGCTGTTACAAAACTTCATGCTGTGTTAAAAGAGAATGGATGCCCTATGTAGTGGTATGAGGTTGATAGTGTTATGTTGTCTGTACGGAAATAAAAGGTCTATATTTTTATCCTTCACTTCCTACACACACACACACACTCACACTCACACACACACACACACACACACGCACGCACACCTTCTTAGCTTACAATTTGTTTCTTTCAACAATTGACAACTGTAACAAATACACACGTGTGTGTGTGTGTGTTTGAATGTTTTTTGTTGTGTTTCCTGCGTCGACAATTCATTTCCACCCAGTTTAGCAATTCTGTCTTCAACGTCAATGAGTGTTTTGTTATAGATTTCATTGCTGATACCCTCCATGTCAGGATAGAGCAGTTGAGCTTGGCGCTGAGGAGGACAATGTTTTTGAGATTCCGGTTCGAATGTAAGGCAGGTTTGAAAGTGTTCCCAACAGTTATTAGTTGTAGTGGTAGAGTGTTTATGCCGAATATGTACGTATGCATGTATATATATATGTATGTATGCCTGTATATATGTACAAAATCCACTGAGAAGGCTTTTGTTGGTCTGAAGCTTCAGCAGAAGACACAAGCCAAGTCACCACACAGTGGGACTGAACCCAGGACCATGTGTTTGAAACGTAGTTTGTTACCACACAGCCACACCTGCCCCTATGTATGTGTGTGTGTGCGTATGGGTAGATATATTATGCATGTATATATGTGTACATATTACATGTACATCTATATATATACATCTACACATAAAATACAAAATACAAAGTTATATCTTGATATCGCTAGTGATAACAATACTCAAAATATATAACAGACTGGAATTGTAGGCCCGTCTCTTGCAATTTTGATCAATTGGATCTTGTCCTCCCTCTTGTATAGAAGTGTACGGCTGCAGCGAAATTCATTTTTGGACTTTCTTCTATCAAAAGCATTTTAACAAAAATGCTTCCGTAAAGACGGTAAAAATATTGTCAGTTTCCCCAAACAGGGACACAATTCAATTTTTAAACAATAACCAAAGACCCTTCTCCGAAAGGGGGAGGGTTACGGTTTACAATTATTTAACAAATGCAACATAACAACGTTTCCCTGACGAGGAACCAACAAACGTGATTACAATAGTCAAACAGTAATAATAATAACAACAAACCTTTTTAATTTATCCCCATTTATGTGAAACCACTTATTCAAGTTCAAGTCATTGATGCAATTTTATACGAATTGCTAATACACACACACACACATAATAAGGGTGAAAAATTGAATATTAATTTGATTAATATGAATTGAAAACCAGTGATATAGCATATAAGACCATAGCGGATCTTCCTCTAGCAAAAAGGATGACCAGTATTAATGGCTCGTCCCTGTTATATAAATACTTTCACTTTAATTGTTGCACACTTGCAAAGAGAAAGTAGGAGAAAGTGTGGTGGTAATAGAAGGAGTGAAGCACTTGAAATGAGAAAGGGAAATCGTAAAATATTGAGTTTTCTCGAATTTTTGCTTAATTGGGGGTGAAATTGAAAAAACTTTACATGCCATGACCCAATGGAATCTACTTCGAAAAATCATAGGTAAATTCCAATTGAAGAAATTCTATATTGTACAATTGTATAAAAAACGAACGATTTGGGAGGCAGAGAAAATCTGCGTTTTATCATAAGAGATAATATATATATATATATATATATATATATATATATATATATATATATATATATATATATATTATATATATATATATATATATACACATATATATATACACACATATATATATATATATATATATATACAAAGTATGGCGGTTTAGTTCACAGGTGATCTAAATGATTAGGCATGCTAGGTAAGTGCTGCAACGGATTACTAGGGCTCCAAGATTATACTTCATCACTTTATGAGATAAATATTAATTCTTTAATTTATCCTTAATTTATTTTAAAACCATAACCCAATAAAATCCCCTAATATCTAACTCTAACTCCCACTCATAAATAATTTAACATTCAACTAGCTCCTACATTCTCGGCTACCTACACACCCATAACCCCATTGCTAGAAATAACTCTACAACTACTGACCACAGCCAGAACGGACACAAGCATTTACTACTAGATCTCCTCCCCATCACCTATACACTTTAAGACTATCACAGACACCTACTACTCTCTTTAAATTCCTTTCATTTTGCTCTATTTTTTTACCCAATCTTCCTCTACCTCCTCATCCTCTCTCTTATTTTCTCAGTTACCCCGTACACAATACACCTATGCACCTTACTTTATCCTAAAGCCAATCCTAAAATCCCCCCTCCTTCACTCTACCCACCTCTCTTTCTATTCTTTCCTTGTACCTCTTAATAGCTACCTCCACAACCATTCTGTTATTGAACGTTGATATGTTCGCGTCTTTTTTCTCTGGATATTTACAATATCAGGATTTTAACCTCCATAGATCTACGCAGGATTGCACCTATGGACCTATGCTCTTGTTTCTACAATATCGTAAAGTCAAACTGTGAACTTTTATGCTTTTTTTTCTTATTTCTCTCCATCTTTTTATTCTTTTACTCCCTTCATCTATGACGTTTTCTCATATAGATCATTCTCATTTTCCCTATTTGTCTCTGATGACGGAATATCCCAGAAACAGCTGTAAGACTTTGAATTTTTTTCCAATAATAATATTGTATATGGCTTGAGATGTTTGTTGTCCTCTTTAACAATTATATATATATAAAACAGGCTTTTTTTAAAACATTGAATGACCATGGGGATCCAGTAGAGTAAAATGGCAATCAAAGGCGTCCATAAGCAAAAAGATGGTTGAAAACTACTGATTTAGAGTTTCCCTCGGATCGTCTATGTACCAGCCGGTAATGTGTAATTTGAGGGAGATTTTGATGATGCTTCTAGTTGATCCAAAAATCACTTAGAATCTCCCTCACACTAGCGTAGCTAGGGAGGGGGCGCGGTCCACCCCGGGCGGCACTTTTAAAGGGGCACCACTTTTGGGTCTACTGCAGGCAATATGTTTTTTTTTTGTGGAGTCCTGGAGCGGCAAATGGAAGAGCTGCCCCGGGTGACACACACTACAGCTACGCTAGTGCTTCCTCATCATCTCGTCAAGTTATCAGACGGTAAGTTGTCATTTGAGGGATATTTTGCTAATATTTGCAGCTAGTCTTATTACCAAATAAGTCTCCCACGTCTCGTCAGTTTATCAGACGGTAAGGTGTAACATGAGGGAGATTTTGCTGATATTTCTAGCTGATCCAACAGCCATGAAGAGTCTCACTCGTTATCTCGTCAATTTATCAGACGGCAAGGTGAGATACAAAGGAAGTTTGCCGCTGTTTCTAGCTAGTCCAGCAACTATGTAGTGTCACCTTATTATCTCGTCTTTATACATGTACGTATTTGTAGGGTATTTACCGACGTCGTAACGAAAGACAATTCATTTATTTATTGAATATTTCACTTACCTCTTGACTACCTTTACATTACATGAGTCATTTCCTTCAACTAGGAACTCCATTTTGTCATGAACAGACGATTTCTCCCTCTTTGTAGACCTGTATAAAATTTAGGGATGGTATTAATTTTGTTTTCTACAGTCCTGTTCTTATCTTTTTATCCTTTAAATTATCATGAGATTATTTTCTTCACATTTAGTTTCAGTGAATAACATTCCTAAATGAGTACTTTTTTTTTCCTTTTCGCTGTTAGTAAATTCTCCACATTTAAGTGATTTGAGATCTTTCTGTCGTCGTCACATGAGAATTTTTCTGTCCTTGGTGGGAATAATGTTTTTTAGAGCATTGACTTGCCTCACTGGGACATATTTAATGAAAATGAATAACATCGTTCAAAATGCTCCATTTTCATATGTGTGTGTGAGGCTGTGTTGAAAGAAGTTTGATTCCCAGCCACATGGTTCCGGGTTCAGTTCCACTGCGTGGTACCTGGGGCAAGTGTCTTCTGCTATAGCCTCGGGTCGAACAAAGCCTTGTCAGTGGAATTGGTAGACGGAAACTGAAAAAAGCCCGTCGTATATATTACACGACGCGTGGCTTAGTGGTTAGGGTAATCGTCTCACGATCACAAGGTCGTGAGTTCGATTTCCGGCGACGCGTTGTGTCCACTTTATTTCACGTTGTTCCAGTTCACTCAACAGGCAAAAATGAATTGTACATATAATTCAAAGGGACAACCTTGTCACATTCTGTGTCATGTTGATTCCCTCTGAAGAACTACATTAAGGGTATGCGTGTCTGTGGAGTGCTTAACCGCTTGCACGTTCATTTTACGAGCAACTTGTTCCGTTGATCAGATCAACTGGAACCCTCGTTGTCGTAACCGATGGGGTGCCGGTTTGTCACCCCACCGCCTCTTGACATGTTGGTTTGTTTATATACCCGTCACTTAGAAGTTCGGCAAAAGACACCTATGTGTGTGTGTGTCTTTGTGCATGTTTGTCTATCGCCGCTTGACAACCATTGTTGGTGTGTTTACATTCCCATAACTAACTTAGTGATTCGGCAAAAGACACCGACAGAGTAAGTACCAGGTTTTACAAAAAAAAAAAAAAAAGTACTGGGGTCGACTCGTTCCACTAATTTTTTTTCAAAGCAGTGCTCCAGCGACGAAAAGGATAACACATACATTGACAAGGCAGTATAATCGAATGTTTAAGAGGTTCGCTTCGTAGCCACATCTCAGTTTCGATTCCGTTGCGCGGTGTCATGGAGAAGTGTTACTTTCTAAAGCCTCGAGTCAACCCCATAACTGGAGAAACAGAAACTATACAGAGCCCTATCGGATGAATTGTACGTGTAATTCGAAAGCTACGGCCTTTTCATAAATTGCCGCACTGATTCTACCTGAAAATTACGTTAAGGGTACGCAAATCTGTGGAATATTCAACCACTTATATGCTGATTCAATGAGCAAGTAATTTAGGTGATTAAACAACTTAATCCCCAAAACTGAAACCGACGGAGATCTATCTATCCTTTTTATTATGGAAACAAAGCCTGAAATTTGTGGGGAGGGAGATAGTCGATTACAGTCGTCTACCTAATTCCATACCCAAAGCCTGGAATTATTCGAAGCCATAATAAAAGACTTACCCAAATGATGTCACGCAGTGAGAAGCGAACCCCGAAACTGGTGATTGCGAAACGAACTTCTTAATAATTCGGCCATGCTGTGTCCTCCTCACACGCGCAACGGCACTCTATACATGGTGCGCCTATGTGCAGGTCAGTACATGCAACCGATGCACAATCAACCAGCAGGTATGTCTGTGCATGTCGTAACGTTGGTGCAAGATAAACTACTTAAGAGCAACAATATCTCAACAGTCCGTTGCGAATCCTTGTGAATAGGGGGTTCGTATTAAGATAAAGGGATTAAGGGGACAATTAGACAGTGATTGGGTATGTGCTAATCTTCCTGGAAGTTAATGGATGCGTTCTAATCACCCGCCATTTAATTTATTAACGAAGCAATCTCTTCACAATCTTATCTCTGCAATTTTTGGCCTCCTACTCCACTTTTCCTATCACTCATTGCCATCTCCTCCCTCTTTCACTCTTTTCTTTCCCCATGCCGACATCTCACTATACTCTTTCTTTTGTTTAGCTTCTCACAATAATATTTTGTTATATCAAAGCGGCGAGCTGGCAGACTCGTTAACACGCCGGGCAAAATGCTTAGCGGCATTTCGTCTATCTTTACGTCCTGAGTTCAAATTCCGCCGTGGTCGACTTTGCCTTTCATCCTTTCGAGGTCGATGTGACCGACTAACCCCTTCCCCCAAAATTTTAGACTCTGTGCTAGGCCAGCAATTTCAGAGAAGGGGTAAATTGGTTACATCGACCTGGAACTGTTTTTTTTTTATTGACTCCGAAAGGATGAAAAGCAAAGTCGACCGTGGCGGAATTTGAACTCAGATCATAAAGCATTTTGCCCGGCGTGCTAACGATCCTGCCAGCTCACCACTCATATTACAAAGAGATGTTGTAGGGCAACAGTTTATTTCTTAACATATAGTGAAGGCGCGTGGCTTAGTGGATTGAGGTATTCGGTTCACGATCGTAAGGTGTGAGTTCGATTCCCAGTGGTGTGCTGTTATCCTTGAGCAAGATACTATTTCACGTTGGTCCAGTCCACTCAGCTGGCAAAAATGAGTAGTACCTGTATTTCAAAGGGTCAACCTTATTACCGCTGAATCTCCCTCAGAATGGCGTTAACACGTATTTGTGGAGTGCTCAGCCACTTGCTCGTTAATTTCACGAGCAGGCTGCTCCGTTGGTCGGAGGATCAACAGGAACCCTCGTCGTTGTAACCGGCAGTGTCATTATTTTTCTTCCTAACTTAACTCAGAGTCCAGATCCTCTGAATGGATTTGAACCTGAAGTGGATAACATCGCTCTTCACATTTTGGCATACAAGCCAACGTAGTATAAAGTGTAATCATTCGACACCGCTTGGAAGAACTTTATTCGAATGAATCAACCATATTACTACTTGTTTAAAGTCGGGCACTTATTCTAGCGGTCTCTTTCGCTGAACCGCTAGGTTACCGATACATAATTGAGGCATATCAGCCCTCGATGAAAAAAGTAGGGTTTGCCGTACGCATGAGAATCGAACCCATACTTCTATGTATTTGCGACACACACACTATATATATATATTTCTTTTCTACCCACAAGGGGCTAAACACAGAGAGGACAAACAGACGGATTAAGTCGATTATATCAACCCCAGGGCGTAACCGGCCTGGGAATCCGTACCACAACTCCGCTGTCCTAACCACTGGACCATTGCGCCTCAACGCATATATATATATATATATATATATGTGTGTGTGCGTGTGTCTGTACCCCCACCATTGCTTGCCAACCGATGTTGCTGTGTTTACGTCCCCTAAGCCGTTTGGCAAAACACACCAATAGAATAAATTCTAGGTTTACAAAGAGTAAATTCCAGGGTTGATGTCTTCGACTAGAAGCGATGTTCCAGCGTAGCCGCAGTCACATGACCAAAACAAGTAAAGCAAAAAGCTATGCCGTTTTAACCCCGAGCAACGCCGGTTATCTCATATATATACATACATACATATGCGAACAATAAAAGTTTGAGCTTTCTGTAGCAGATTTGGTGACTTACCAGATTGTATGTCAAGTTGGTTGCCTCCGTCATTATTTTGATTCTGTAGGTCTGACTGGTGACTGCAGCCACCACAAAATCAATTCCTAGAGCTAACAAAGGCAGCTAAAATTGCCACTTTGTGTGGTAGAAATATCAGTCAAATCTATCCACATTTCACTATACCATGTTAAATGGGAAAGACCAATATCTAGAAAAAAAAGTTATGGTTGTAGCAACTTAATAAGACAGTATGTGGAGTTACAAGTACAGAGAGATGGTGGCTCAAGATAACTGCATTGTGATGTGCAGGGAACTGATAGTAGGGAAATGTGAGGGCAGCAGCAATAAATCTCAATGGAGGATAAAGGTGATAACCTTGTAACAGAAAATTAACTCTTCATATCAAACTGTCTGAGACTGCTCCTGGTTCCATGACCAAACTTCCTGTTTAAAGTGATCTGAATTAAAACCTTCAAAATATTTCATGCTAATTCCTGTTCCAAACACCTTGATAATGGTTTCAAATTTTGGCACAAGGCTAGCAATTTGTTGGAGGGGTTACATTGATTACACCTACCTCAGTGCTTGACTGGTAATATCATTTTATTGCCCTGAAAAGGATGAAAGGCAAAGTTGACGTTAGGCGGAATTTGAAATCAGAAAGGATGAACAAAATGCTGCCAAGCATTTTGCATGGTGTGCAAACAATTCTGCCAGTTCATCTCCTTAAACTTAATCCCGTTCTACTAAGGGCACAAGGCCTGAAATTTTGGAGGAGAGGACTAGTTGATTACATCGACCCTTAAAGGAGGAAAGGCAAAGTCGACTGGCAGAAAAAGAATTCAGAACATAAGGGTGGACAAAATGCTGTGAAGCACTTTGCCTGGGTTGCAAACTATTCTGCCAGCTTGCCTCAAACTTAATGAGTTATTTTACTAAATTATTTTCAAAATTAAATGAAACAAAAACAATATTTCAACAGAAATTTTGCAACAAAACAGCTAAAAGGCTTCACTTACAAACTGCAGGAATTTCAACTGTGATGCGGCAAGATTTATTGTTGCCTTTGAAATTTGTGTCACTGTATCCTCTGAATTTACCAAAATTTACAGCCCCCAAAAAGGTAGGTTGTTTTATACAAGAAGACTTAAAGATCAAAAATTCCAGGATTTGGAAATATAGTTATGTTGCCTGAATAGTGATACCACATGTTTACTATATTTATATTATATACACACACGTCAACTAGTATGCTGGAAAATATGGTAACCACAGGACTCAGTGTCTTCACTGTATCAATGTTTGAGGAACATCTTCAATAACCCTTGACTGACCAACAATAACAAGAACCCTTAAACGAGATAGGACTCACCTGTCTCCTTAACATTTGTACTTGGAGCTAAACACCGAGCATCACAAAGCGATAACATGCATACACATATTAAAAGAGTAAAAAAGCCGAACAATAAGAGAAAATGTATAAATATAATAATATAATAAATGAAAAGCAAATTTAAATAAATAGAAAGAAGTCTATTTTTATTAATATTAAAAATTATTATTCTTAAAATTAATGTTGTTTAGGAAATTCTGAATAGTAAATATTTCTTGGAGAAGTGAAAGATAAAATCTGGGGTATGATGGGGTGGAAAAAAAAAATTGAAATGTTTTTTTTATTTTTGCTTAAAATGAATTTCATCAGTTTCAGGTGAGATTAAAATATAAGTCTGAGTAAAAGAAAGGCCCTTGTTTCTTTCTTGAGGTCTGTGCTTTTTAAAAGGTCAAAATAATGAAAACATGCAGACATAACACTAATATGTTGATTATGATAAAATGATCTTTAATATAGGCACTAGGTCACATATTTGGCAGCGGGCCCAGAGTGAGTGGTTGGGTAAAGTGAATTAGATCAACCTACAATACTTTGGCAGCACATTTTATGAAAGTCTGATGAATGAACAGCAAAATGAAGCTCACAGTCAATGTAAATGGACATAACTACTAAACGTTCTAGTAATAATACTTTCTACCATAGGTACAAAGCCTGAAATTTTGGGGGAGGGGGCTAGCTGATTTCATCAACCCTGAAAGGATGAATGGCAAGATCAGCCCCAGCAAGACTTGAACTCAGAATGCAAAGAGCCAGAATGAATGATGCTAAGCATTTTTTTTTTCTGATATCATTACAAATCTGAAAGCCCACAGCCCTTTTGTTTGTAGCATAGCATAGGCACAACACCTGAAGTCTGGGGAAGAGGGGTTAGTCAATGCATCAACCCTGGAGGAGTAAAAAGGAAAGCCGACTTCAGCAGGATTTGAACTCAGAATGCAGAGCTGGAATAAATATTGCAAAGCATCTTTTTTGCCCCCAACACTAACAATTCTGCAGCCTTTTCACTCTTTAGTAGTACTACTAACCCATTCTAATTTTGCTGCAATGCCAGTAATTTTGAGGGGAGGGGGGAAAGTCGATTACACTGACGTTAGTACTCAATTTATTGACTCTGAAAGGATGAAAGGGGGAAGTTGATCATGACAGAATTTGAACTCAGAATATAAAGAAGAGCTGTTGAGCATTTTTCTCTCATACACAAATGGTTCTGCCAGCTCACTGCCTTGCTGCTGTTATAAAGTTTTTATAAATAAATCTGTTTTATAAGAATTTTTTTTTTTTTGTCTTTTAGAGTATCAGAATGAATAGTATTCAGCCTGCAGTGATAAATGATGTGAGAGGTAGACTAGCAGGTGGTAGAATGATTGGGCCAAGATGACTAAAATGACATGTTGAGGAGAGGAGTGTGTAAAAAATAAGGTGACCTTTCACCTCACTACAAAACTTTGCTTCTGACTCAATAGCTTTTCTTCACCCAAAATTTGTTTTTTTTTTTAAATAATTTTTTTAGAGATGTGTATACATTTTTTTAAAAATTTACAAAATTAAAAAAAAAAAAATAAATTGAATGTTGGAGAGAGTCTAAGAAATGTCTGTAGGTAAGAGTTTATATGAAGGGTGTATAATTTTTTGGGTGGTGGTAATAATAATAATCATAATACCACCTTGGGGTCCTTTCCATTAGGACTGAGGAGAGGGGATGAAGGATGAAGACTGATAAGTTTTTTGAGGGGATGGGTGGGGATTCCTTCTATTTTGTTATACAACCATTTCATTTTTTTTTACAAAATATATATGTATGCATATAAAAGAGGGGAAGGGAAACGGGAATGAGTGGGGTAATTCATTTTTCTTTTCTTATTTTTTTTTTTTTTAAATATTTTTAAATATTCATTTCAGTTCACAGTTCTCTACAACTAGACCAAAAAAAAAAAAAAAAAGTGAAAAATCACTCACACATATTACAGAATGGAGTTGGACAAGAGAGGTGTAGTTAGAAGAATGCTTTTTCTCACCCAGAGTTTTACACCAAATCCAGTTCCATCGAACTAATACTCATAGATCTGATCCTGCTCCCACCCCTGCAATACATTACACCCACCAATGTTAAGGCTTTTTTGTTAATGTCATTGTTGTTGTGGTGTGGTAAATGGTTCAATAGACCCACTCACCCCCAACGTGTTTATGTTAGTGTTAAGATCTTTTCTTCAAAGATTCTCAAAGTTCAGAGTCCGTACTTCGGCCTCCAAGTTTCTCTGTTGGAAAGTTACAAAATCTCTGCCCTGCTCCCCACCTCTCCTTTCCACTTCTTCCCCCTCCTCCTCCTCCTCATCGTCGTCATCATCATCATCACTCGACGTGTTGCCTTCGAACGATGTGAGAGAACATGGCGTTGGTGGCATGGCAGAGAGTCGACTTTGCCGACGATGACGGGCATTGCAACTGCTGCTGTTGTTTCGTGCCCCACCACTTCTACGGCGCTGTTTGGCCGACACTACTGCACCTGTACCCAGTGACCCGTCAGATGCTGATGATGTCGAAGAGGAAGGAGAAGGGTAACTGCTAGTACTCAAGTTTGTTGTTGACACTTCTGTTTCTGAACTTGTTGCCCGACCTTCGTCAAGGCTTGTGTTTTTCTTCTTGCGGGTTATCCGGTAGTCTTTTGAATCTTTCCCTTCCTTGTGCAGGATCTGAGTTAGCTTTCGACGACGTGCGTTGATGAACCAGTTTGACACCTGTTTGTGCTTTATGTTCAGACTAGTCGCCATCTTCAGTTTATCATCCTCACTGGGATACGCATTGTAGCGGTTCGACTTGAGCCAATCAGTCATTACACGAACTGCCTCTTTTGGCAGGTTTCCTCGACGCCGTCGTTTGCACCTGTCCTCAGAGGCAATCACATTTTTTTCTCGGGGTGTTGCTGCTACTGCTGCTGTAGATTTTGCAGAAGGCACTACACGGGAGGCAATGACAGAATTCGTGGGATTTTCAACAACAGGTTGAAGCGGTGAGAGCTTGGCAAAGGGCTTGACCTGCCGAGAAAATGGAGGGTCTATTGGAGTGCTACAGATCTGATCTGGCAGTAGCAAGGTCTCCTCTTTTATAGCAACAGACTTCAGTGGTAAGTTCAAATGGTGGTGGTGGTGATGTTGGTGATGATGGTGGTGGTGATGATGATGGCTGTTATATGTGGAATATGTTGTTAATGGATCTACACTGGGCTCTGCTTTGATCTTGGTTACTGAAAAAGAAAAAAGAAAAAAAAAATATTAATGAGGATCAATACAAAGAAAATAAATTTAAGTAATACTTTATCAAATAAGGAAAGATGAAAAGCTTAACTTCTTTTATTACCAACCTCCTTGAGACAGCTCTTTGTTCTGCAATACTATCCTTCTGTTTTATCAAAATTCACATTAATTTATGTTCTAAAAACTAACTAGATTCTTTATTAATTTCAAAATTAATTGAACTGAATGCAGTGTATATCAATAGAAATATGGTAATGAAAGGATTAAGTCAACACTTAAGACCAGGAATTTAGAGGGGAGGTAGACTGATTAAATTGACACTAAATACTTGCAAGACAAATTTCATCCCAACACAATGTAAAAGGTAAAAACCCCTTTTGGTCATGAACGACCATGAGATTGTACCTAGAAAGTTCCCCTCCAAGGCACAAGTCTAGGCAAAGTTGTTTATGGAAGACCAGCATCCATTCACCGGGCCACCGATGTGCTCCAAGGGAAAGACAAAGGCTGATACAGCTTGGCACCAGTAACATCACAACTCATTTCTACAGATGAGTGAACTGGAGAAATGTGAAATAGAGTGTCTGGCTCAAAAACATATTCAACCCAGACCGGAAATCGAACTCACAAACTCATGATTGTGAGTCGAATGCTCTAACCACTGAGCCATGCAACTTCATAGTAATAATTCCTGATATTAACATTAGGGTACCTTCAGAATGAGCGTCCCAATGTCCTCTTTTCCAAGCGTGCATGGGTCAAATGGAATTTGTTGACTTTCTACAGATGGCTGCCCATCCTGTTACTAACCTTCACTTGATTCCAAGCAAGATGTGTCTCACAAGAGAATGGAAATAAATAACACTGCCTGTATGTCAGTGATGCTCACAACCACCACGTGATGTCAAGACACGGGCACATACATATATATTGGGCTTCTTTCTGTTTCCAACTACCAAATCAACTCGGAAGGCTTTGGTTGGCCAAGAGACCTGCCCAAGTACTGCACAGTGGGACTGAACCTGAAACCACACAGCTGGGAAGCTTGATATCTACAAAGCCCAAGCTGTAGAGCAGCATTATATCATTTGATTAAATTAATTCCGGTATATGATTAGTACTCATTTTATTGTCCCCAGAAGAATAAAAATTGAAGTTGATTTCTGTGAGATTTAAACCCAAAACCCAAGGCATTTTTTTTCATCAAGCCAAGCGAAATTGTTATGGCCAATGCTGGTGTCATATAAAAGCAGCCATTACACTCTTGGAGTGGTTGGCATTAGGAAGAGCATCCAGTCATAGAAATCATACCAAGTTAAACTGGAACCTGATGCAGCTATCAAGCTTCTCAGTTCCAGTCACACCACCATTAAATGATAATGATGATGACTACAAATTCAGCCATTTCCACAATTATATTAATTATAACATAGGCAGAAGACCACAGATGTAAGGAGAGGAAACTAACAAATAGTTATTATCATCATCACCATTTTAACATCCATTTTGCATGCTTGAACAGGTGAAACAGAATTTGTTGAGGCAGATTTCTATGAACTTTACGTTGCAACCCTCATCTGTTTCCAAGCTAATATTTCCTTAATGGACAAGCATGTTTTCCTAGAAGACTAAAAACAAAAGACACTGCTTGTATGAAATGATGCTTAATTCAAACTATCACATGTCAAGACAAGGAAGCACAAACATACACAACCGTACATGTGCGAGCTTGTAGCAGAGGACACTCGCCCAAAAGGAAGGGCTCTGTCAGAGGAGAAAAAAAGCAGTGCATGATACTTTTTGGAATTTCTGTGAGGAGGAAGAGAATTTGCCTTCAGATCAGAAACCTTGCTTACTTGTGACAGAATGGACTCTGCTAAAGGAACTGAAGGGATTAAAGGCAAAACTGACCTTGGTAGGATTTGAACTCTGAATGTAAAGAACCAGAACAATACCATAAAATATGCTATCTGACACTAATAAGTATGCCATTTTGCCACCTTGATAATAATTGGTTTTGAAGACCAGGAATTTAGAGGGGAGGTGGACTGATTAAATTGACACTTGTACTTGACTGGTACTTTATCGATCCTGGGAGGATAAAATACAAAGTTGACCATGGTAAAATTTAAACTCACAAAAAAAAAAAAAAAATCCTATAAATACTGCAAGACATTCTGTCTGATGATCTATCAAATTCTGCCAATCAGTTTTTCAAAGCCATTTGATAAAAGTCCATTATTTTCGAAATTTTGAAACAAAAGGCAGCGTCAAAAGGATTAAGTAAAGAGCAAGACATATGGACATTAGCCAGTGGCACAAGGAAGTATATCCATATGATTTCGAATGCTAGTGGTATAAAAACTTTATTTTTCTCTCTATTTCACCAAAGAACAAGCTATAACTCATGCTATAAAACATACCCAACTCCTGCAACTATTCACCTTAATTTTTTGCCAATGCAAAATATCTTTAATTTTCTTAGCTTTTACAGTTTTCACCAGAATCAAGAGTGACTAAGCCAACCTTGGTTCTGACATAAACCTGTTTTAAAACTCCAAATTTTCATGCAAAATTAAGATCCAAACACTTGCTTTCATAACAATAAAATTGTTCAGTTCTTTAGTTTTCAGATTATTCTGCCAAATGTAATATCTATTTATTCATATTGTTTTGAATTAATCTCATAGCTTTGAGATTTTGATGATGTGATTTTATATTTAACCCTTTAGTGTTCAGATTATTCTATCAAACATAATGCTTATTGATTCCCATTGATTTGAATTAATCATGCATTATCTCATATCTTCAAGATCTTGATGGTGTAATTACTTAATGTAGAATAACATTGTAGGGTAGGTGTGAGAGCCTGGATCTGGTTAGTTTGAACATAAAACAGATTAGCTATTTTGGCCGGATATGGCCGGTTTAAATACTAAAGGGTTAAAGAATGACACTAGCAGTATAGCCCAGCATTGCTTGGGTTTGTTTTCTTTTCGACCCTTTAGAATTGGAATTTTTGAAAAGTAAAAATTTTGCATTATGCAGCTTGTTATTCTCTTTAAGTGAACATTTTTCTGGTTGAAATACACTGAAAAATGGCGTCACAGCAGTAAAAAAAAAATCGTAAAAAATAGGGGAATTACATAGAAAAAAAAGCACCTTTTTGATATAAATAATTTTTGGTGTTAACATGGTCCGATTTGAACTTTTTCTTCTATCATACTCTCAAGTTTGGTCAACTTGCACCACAGGGTCTTGGAGGAGATAACGTTAGTTGAAGGCTACCAAACCTGCCACACACACACACAACTTCAGCTTTATATATATAGATTGTAGGGTATGCATGAGAAATCAAATCTGACTGGTGTGAACAGAAACAGGTAGAATAATTGGGCCAGATATGGCTAATTTAAATGCTTAAAGGGTTAACAAAATTCTTTACCAATTTCAAAAGAAATATAACAAAAGGACTAACGAGCACAGATTCTGGAATTATGGCACTAATACAGAAGAAAATGAAAACGTAACTACACTCCAATCTCACAATATTTGTTTCAAGTTGGAGATTCACTTAGTCAATTTAGTTAGAAAAATGTTTACCCTGCTGTAGTTGGCAATAAGTCGTAAAGTAAGCATTAGCGTGAATCACTATCTTCAATCACTATTTTATATATATATACTCTTTTAATTGTTTCAGTCATTTGACTGCGGCCATGCTGGAGCACCGCCTTTAGTCGAGCAAATCGACGGGGACATAAACACACCAGCATCGGTTGTCAAGCAATGCTAGGGGGACAAACACAGACACACACACACACATATATATATATATATATATATACGACAGGCTTCTTTCAGTTTCCGTCTACCAAATCCACTCACAAGGCATTGGTCGGCCCGGGGCTATAGCAGAAGACACTTGCCCAAGATGCCACGCAGTGGGACTGAACTCGGAACCATGTGGTGGGTTAGCAAGCTACTTACCACACAGCCACTCCTGCGCCTATGTAATATATATATATATATAATTGGACTCTCTTGTCATTAGACGACGTATGAGGGTTTGGCAATTTCTTGCTGAAAAACCACACAGATCATTTGTTTGCAGTGATCAAATGTTTGTGTTCACATAACCTCACTCCCTCCATCAGATCAACATTACCTGTACAGGTGCACCACGTGTCACATGTCGGATGGCGAAACGATCACAGAGCAACGTGCTCAAAGAAAACAATGCAACATCCGGTCTTGGAATCAAAACCACCATCTTGCAATCGTGAGTGCAACACTGTAACGACTAAGTCATGCACCATCACGATATATATATATATGTGTGTGTGTATATATATATAGGCGCAGGAGTGGCTCTGTGGTAAGTAGCTTGTTTACCAACCACATGGTTCCGGGTTCAGTCCCACTGCGTGGTACCTTGGGCAAGTGTCTTCTACTATAGTCTCGGGCCGACCAAAGCCTTGTGAGTGGATTTGGTAGACGGAAACTGAAAGAAGCCCGTCGTATATATGTGTGTGTATATGTTTGTGTGTCTGTGTTTGTCCCCCTAGCATTGCTTGACAACCGATGCTGGTGTGTTTATGTCCCCGTAACTTAGCAGTTCGGCTAAAGAGACCGATAGAATAAGTACTGGGCTTACAAAAGAATAAGTCCCAGGGTCGAGTTGCTCGATTAAAGGCGGTGCTCCAGCATGGGCACAGTCAAATGACTGAAACAAGTAAAAGAATAAAAGAGAGTAAGAGTATATATATGCACAGGCATGATTGGGTGGTTGAGAAGCTTTGCTTTCCATCCATGTGGGTTTGGGTTCATGTGGTACTTTGAGCAAGTGTCTTTAAACTACCCACTTGGCATGAACAATGTTTGCTTGTCTACCACCCCCTCCGTAACTTAGCAGTTCAGCAAAAAAGACAGCAGAACAAGTACCAGACTCAGAAAAAAAAAAAAAAAATTGTAATAAATACTGGGTCGATTGATCTGTTTGAACTCTTGAAGGTAATACCCCAACACAGCTGCTGCAGTCCAATGAGTTCAATGAACGATGTTAACATAGGTGTAGGAGTGGCTGTGTGGTAAGTAGCTTGCTAACCCACCACATGGTTCCGGGTTCAGTCCCACTGCATGGCATCTTGGGCAAGTGTCTTCTGCTATAGCCCCGGGCCGACCAATGCCTTGTGAGTGGATTTGGTAGACGGAAACTGAAAGAAGCCTGTCGTATATATGTATGTGTGTGTGTTTGTCCCCCCAGCATTGCTTGACAACCGATGCTGGTGTGTTTACATCCCCGTCACTTAGTGGTTCGGCAAAAGAGACTGATAGAATAAGTACTGGGCTTACAAAAGAATAAGTCCCGGGGTCGATTTGCTCGACTAAAGGCGGTGCTCCAGCATGGCCGCAGTCAAATGACTGAAACAAGTAAAAGAATAAAAGAAAGGAAAAAAAATGTGTGTGTGTGTGTATTTCTGTGAGGGTTTTGCATGTAAACAGATTCAACATATAAAAAGAAAAAAGCAGCCTCTCCATCACTTCACACATGACTGATTAGCACCAGCATCCCCCCAGTAAAGTGGTTGGCATTAACAAGAATATCCAGTTGTAGAAACAATGCCAAAGATGTCATTGGAACTTGACATGGCCTTGCAGTTCGCCAATATCTGTCAAGCCATCCTACCCTTGCCAGTATGGTAAGTGAACATTAAATGATAGGCGGTGAGCTGGCAGAATCGTTAGCACGCCGGGCGAAATGTGTAGCCGTATTTCATCTGCCGTTACGTTCTGAGTTCAAATTCCGCTGAGGTCGACTTTGCCTTTCATCCTTTCGGGGTTGATTAAATAAGTACCATTTACACACTGGGGTCGATGTAATCGACTTAATTCATAAGTCTGTCCTTGTTTGTCCCCTCTGTGTTTAGCCCCTTGTGGGTAGTGAAGAAACGGATAATGCTGGACATGATACACTGCCTGGTCCAGGAATTAAAACTCTGACCACTCAATAATTCTACACTAAATAACATATGAATCTAGTGAATGAATGAATGCATGCATATATATATATATATATATATATATATATATGAAAGCATTATTGCTGTTAAAAACAGCAATAATGAGGCAGTTAGGAAGACTTCTACCTTAATAGGTGTAATATTAAATATTTGAATAAAAGGGTAAAAATACTGCTTGCCAAGGATGAAAGCGAAAACTTCAAAAACCACCAATCCTAAGATTAAATACACATATGAGCAATGCAATGAACAACAGAGTGGGATGTTTAAAGTTCAAAACGCACACGAGTTGACATAGTTAATATTTTGGAAATAGAAGTTGCTATCTCCAACTGAAGATTGCAAAGCATGTTTTCTCATGAACAGCATGAAATCAATTAATATTGGGGTATGTAAACTACCTTCAAATTCCATCCTGAAGGTAAGCCTATTTTTTAAAGTGGTCACTGCATTGCTCGTGTGTGTATTTATTGTAGGATTGGTAGTTTTTGAACCTTTCGCTTTCATATATATATATATGCTTTGTTGGAAAAACATGTGAGCACAATTCAGCACAGGAATGATTGTTAAAAATATCGCCTCATACCTTCCACAGTGTACTAGCAAATCCCAACCTTCAATTACTCCCTTAGCAATAATCTGCCCCAGATTGCAAGATCAGGATCAACTGCAACAGTTCTTTGGGAAACAGACTTCACACATCACAGACATGGAGTCTTGTCTTGGGAAGCAGTGATTCAGGATAACACTTTGCAAGCAAGACAAACTCTGACAATCAGAAAGTAGGCATCCAGCCTAAAGAGCAGTAGCAGAATACATACTGATACAGTGTAGAGGAGGCGCTTCACTTTTGCAATAAAAAAAAAACAAAAAAAAAAAAAACTGAGTCGAATCAAAGAAAACTGTGTGTGTGTGTATATATATATATATATGCCAGCGCCGCCTTGACTGGCTCCCATGCCGGTGGCACGTAAAATGCATCAACCGATAGTGGCCGCTGCCAGACTCCCCTGGCACCTGTGCCGGTGGCACGTAAAAAGCACCCACTACACTCACGGAGTGGTTGGCGTTAGGAAGAGCATCCAGCTGTAGAAACACTGCCAGATCAGACTGGAGCCTGGTGCAGCCTCCTGGCTTCCCAGACCCTGGTCGAACCGTCCAACCCGTGCTAGCACGGAAAATGGACGTTAAACGATGATGATGATATATATACATACATACATACAACATATACAAAATCTGCTGAATCATCATTGTGTTGATGTAAAAATAGTCAGTTGTCAAATCAACAAATATGTAAATCAGTTGACCTGACCTAAATCTAAGTGGGACACTTGGATTGTCAAACCAATACCAATATATAAATTAGTTTGACCTGACCTACATCTATGCTGTGGGTCATTCACAAGTGTCAAACCAACACCAATGTATTAGCTGACTTGGCCTACCTCTAAGTATAGGTCACATACACTTGTCAAATCAAAGCAAATATGTAAATTAGTTGACCTGTCCTGCATCTATGCTATGGGTCATTCAGCATTAACAATGAGTAAGTGGGGTTTAACAACAAAGCTAACAGCTCAGGCTCCAAGTAAAGAAATAATTTCTAACACAGTTTATTAAGCCCGAGGAGTCAATTTCTTAGACTAGTCATTATTCTAGTCACCTCTTAGAAGAATAAAAGCTAAAGTCAACCCTGAGGGAGTTTGAACTTAAAATGTAAAACTGGTAAGGCACAATTTCTGAAGACCTACCAGGTACCTAACTTCCTTATCATAATAATAGTAATCACGACACCAACCTATTATAGGCACAAGGCCTGAAACTTGGTGGGAGGGAATGGTCAATTACACTGATCCTGGCACTTATTTCTATCAACTCAAAGACTGAAAGGCCAAGTCAACCGTGGCAGAATTTGAACGCAGAACACAATGATGGATGAAATGCTGCTGAGTATTTTGTTCAAAGTACTAATGATTCTGCCGCTCACAGCCACAATTCCTTAAATAACCCTCTCTACTACAGTCACAAGGTGTGAAATACGGAGGTAAGGGGAATAGTCAAGTATATAAACTGGTATTTCATTGATGGTAAAAGGATGAAAGCAAAGTCAACCTCGACGAGACTTGAACTCAGAATGTAAAAATGGACGAAATATTGCTAAGAATTTTGCCGCCTTAATAATAAAAATAAAAATAATTTTTTCTAGTGGAAGCACAAAGCCTCAAATTTGGAGGAAGGCATTAAGTTGATTACATCGACCCCAGGGCATAACAGGTACTTATTTAATCGATCCTGAAAGGATGAAAGAAAGTCGACTTTGGCAGAATTTGAACTCAGAAATATAATGGCAAATGAAATACAGCTAAGCATTTCATCCAGAACACTAATAATTCTGTCAGCTCACCACTTTAATCTTTTCTACTATAGGCACAAGGCCTGAAATTTGGCTGGAAGGGGTTAGTCAAGCTTGGTGGAATTTGAACTCAGAACACAATGGCAGACGAAATACAGCTACGCATTTCACCCGGCGTGCTAACGATTCTGCCAGCTTGTCATCTTAACGATGATTTCTAAAATGTGCAATTCCATAATTTTCTGGCAGTGATGCGGGTGGAGTGGTATGCTTGCTGACTTTGGCGAGAATTGAACCCAAAACTACAAATCATTTTTGTTTACCACTTTGCCAATACAGTCAACTATTGGCCCAATATGAATAATGTGATTAATATGAATAAAATAATTATTTCTTTTATCTTCCACACGGGTGGCGGCAAATAACTACGTAATTATATAATGCACTTTAATTAGTATTTCACGTCCAAAATTAAAGGAAAAAAAACACGTCAGTTTGTCTACTGGGTTATATAATTAACATTATTATTCTATACGTGGGGGTGGGTTGTCAGAACCGCTGGAGTGCCAGACAATATATTCAACTATTTAGTTACACCCAGAGTTCAAAAATCCACACACACACATAAACAGTGATTCCAACCAGGGTCTGTGTGCATGAGCGTGTGTGTGATGGGGGTATGACTGCCGACGGGTGGATTGATGGAATGGAAGGACTCTGCATTACCTATTTAAAAAAAAATTACTGGCATATATAAAATAATTTAAATCAACTAAAAATCTTCGATAACAGAGCTCCAGTATGGCCATAGAGCAACTAGTAAAACAGAAGCAGGCGTGGCTGTGTGGTAAGAAGCCTACTTGCAAACCACATGGTTCTGGGTTCGGTCCAACTTCGTGACACACCTTAAGGAAGTGTCTTCGGTTAAAGCCCCGGGCCGACCAAAGCCTTGTGAGCGAATTTGGTAGCTTGTGTAAATACATATACTCGTTAGTGTGTTTGTACCCCACTACCGCTTGACAACCGGTGTGGGTTTGTTTATAAACCAGTCACTCAGAAGCTTGGCAAAAAGGAACTTATAGGAAGAATACTAGGTTTAGAAAAATAAGTGCTGGGGTCGATTTGTTCGACTAACCCTTCCAAGGAAGTGCCCCAGCATTTCCGCAGTCTAAATTATTTAAACAAGATATCTACATTTAAAAATGCTTCGTATGTGTGTGTGTGTGTGTGCATATTATTATTACTAGTGTGCGCGCGTGAGTATTAAATTTCTATGAAGAAATTTGAACAAAGAAATAGAGAGAGGGGGGGGGGAGAAATAGAGGGGGAGAAGGAGAGAGCGTGTAGTTCACTGTATATGTATGTGCGTGCGCGCGTGTGTGTGTAATTGTGTTATGAACAAAAGAAAGTCACATACAGTGACAGTTATGGCGGTCATGATACCGGCAACACGTGCTTTAAACAACTGAAAACTGACAAATGCACATATTTTACACACACACACTCCTGCTTCTTTCTCCCTCTGTATATAATTTGTGTATAACATTTACAGCGAGAGAGAGAGAGAGAGAGAGATTACTTTGGTTACCAAATCGTGTTACGTTTGAACGCAGTTACACTTAGTCTTTTGTACGTTTGCATGTCACACGCATAAATACACATAATACGACTCACAAAGCTTTCAGCCCTGGAGCCAATTCTATAACTCCAACCCCATATAGGTGTGTGTGTGTGTGTGTATATATAAAGGGCGGCGAGCTGGCAGAAACGTTAGCACGCCGGGCGAAATGCGTAGCCGTATTTCGTCTGTCGTTACATTCTGAGTTCAAATTCCGCCGAGGTCGACTTTGCCTTTCATCCTTTCGGGGTCGATAAATTAAGTACCAGTTTCGCAATGGGGTCGATGTAATCGACTTAATCCCTTTGTCCGTCTTTGTTTAGCCCATTGTGGGTAGTAAAGATATATATATTAGTCAATATAATCCCATTGTAAGTTTAACTATAAACAAACCGTGACTATAAGACAGTGTTCTAACCTACAGCAGGTCGGTTAAAACAATGTGTATAAATATAAAATGTAATGATATATTCAATCACACACACACACAAAACTAAGTAGGTCTTATCACGACGCGGAATACAATTAAGAATTTAAAAGATTTGGACAGAAACTTATAGAAAGACTTCATATGTGATACGAAGATAGCTGGACTTTGTGATGGCGAAGATAATATCTATTTGTTACTGTTCTCTCTTCCTCACTCAGCCGGACGTCATTCATACACACACAAATTCCGTGTGTGTGTGTACACAACAAAGTCTATATTGAACTTTGTGACGATCGTTGGATATGGTGTACTTAAAACATGAGTTAGACCTGTTAATTCTCCCTATATATATATATATATATAGAGAGAGAGAGAGGAAGGTACAGTGTCCGAATAGCGACATAAAGAAGGACCTCCAGTTCGAACCAGAAGGGATCGTACAAGAACGACATATTGAACCTCGCTAATACCTACAGAAGCTCTGAAGCCTGGGTGTTTTATGGTTTATAAAACAGTATAAAGCCGTAATTAAGTCAGGTTAATTAATTAGTCTTACTAATCGCAGGTTGTCTCATTAGTTGAAAATATTATTTATAAGAAACGTACTTTTGGAGAAGAAGGTAAGTTAAGAAAAAAAGTATACAAAAAATAGTAATAACAACAATGATAATCTTTATATATAAAAGTGAGGTTGTGTGCTGTCTGTCTCCTACGATTTAGATTCCTAACTACTCCCACATTTTGCGGTGCAGTTTAACCAAAACCGGGTATCTTATAATCGTGATTAATATCGAGCCCTTCTGGGTATTAGCGCGCGTCTACGATGAGTCTACGATTTAAAAAAAAATTTACCATCATTTTTTTCCATTTTAATGCATTTTTTCGCTATTATATAAGGGAAGTAACTCTCTAAAAATGTCTACGATGAGTCAACGATAAAAAAAAAACTTACCATCATTTTCCCCCCATTTTTAATGCCTTTTTTGGCTATAACTCTCTAAAAATGCTTATATAGTTATTTCCCTTACAAACCCGAGCAACGCCGGGCGATACTGCTAGTAATAAATAAATGAATAAAATGAAAGCTGGCAGCATTGTTACAGCACCGAATAAAATGCTAAGCGTGCGATTTCTTCCGGCTTTACGTTCTGAGTTCAAATTCCACCTTTCTCCCTTTCAGGGGTCGATAAAAAAAAAAAAAGCAGTTCGGCTCTGGGGGCGATGTAATTGACTCGCCTCCTGCCACTCAACATTACTGACCTTGTGCGTATAGCAGGAAGGATGTTTTTAAAATAAATGTG
The DNA here is from genome assembly GCF_006345805.1 of Octopus sinensis. NCBI lineage: Eukaryota > Metazoa > Mollusca > Cephalopoda > Octopoda > Octopodidae > Octopus > Octopus sinensis. Next base: position 50,746,300 of record NC_043004.1, on the reverse strand, counting down.
TGTACTCCCTTTACTAGTTGCAATCACTGGACTGTGGCCATGCTGGAGCACCGCCTTGAAGGCTAAGTCGAACACATCGCCATCCCAGTACTTTTTAAATCTGTTAGTTACACTATCGGTCTCTCCTGTTGAACCGCCAAGTTACGGAGACGTAAACAAACGAACACCGTTGTCGAGCGATGAGGTGGTGGTAACAGAGGAGGACAAACATAAGCATATATATACATACATAGACACTCGACGAGCTTTCACCTAGTTTTTGTCATCCAAATTCGCTCACAAGGCGTTGCTCGGCTCGGGGACTTACATGGCAGAAGACACTTGCTTAAGGTATCGCGCAATGGAACTGAATTCAAAACCATGTGGTTGCAGAGAGGAACTTCTCAACCACACAGCCAAACCAAAACAACATTTTATCTTTTATTTGTTTCAGTCATTTGACTGCAGCCTTTGAAGGGTTTTAGTCGAACAAATCGACCCCAGGAATTTTTTTTAAAGCCTAGAACTTATTCTGTCAGTCCCTTTGGTCGAACCGCTACGTTACGGAAACGTAGATACACACACACACACATAAATATACGAAGAACTTCATTTAGTTTCCGTCTACCAAATCCATTTGTAAGGCTTTGGCCAACCCGAGGATATAGCAGAAGACACTTGAGATATTTTCGGTTTGAACGACAGTTTTTTAAAATAATTTCCACGTAACTAAACACTTTTAAACTTCGTATACTGGTAGAATGTGTTTATAAAACATCTTTTTCTCTTGGCTTTATTGAGAAAATTCTATAGTTTGTAAGATATTTGGGGCTTTTTTTCTTCAATTTCAACCAATCAATGACGTCTATTGAAGGTGAAAACATTCTGTTCCTCGTTTAAGAAACAGATTGGGTTTATTTACATTTCTGAAAAAAAAAAGAAAGGTACCCTTCCCCCACCCCTAAAACAGATTAAAATGCAATAGATCGATACTAGGTTCATAATTATGGGTGACAATATCATATGACACCGCTAGAAAAAAAAAAAAAAAAACTGCCGTTCAAACCGAAAAGATCCAACACTTGCCCAAAGTGGCACTGTGAGAATGAACCAGGTACCATGTGATTGGGAAGCAAGCTTATTACCGCACAGCCATGCAAATATATGGTCTTGTGAAAAATTTCGAAAAATGCTTAGTAACTTATGTGAAAAATGTCGATTCATTGAAAAGAATTATTCTAAGACTGTCAAGAATGCTTCTGAAAATTCTTTAGTGTGATAAGCCTTTCTGTATAAGCGAATCTGTAGGGACCACATATTAAATCAAAAATTTAATATCGAAACAATCGGACTCGGGAAGTGAGGGGAGGATTCAGAGAAAACCAGAGAGGTCGGTATCGGTAAAAGATTAGTTAATTAAATTAGTAAATTAAAATTATTTCAAATGCTTTGGGAGAGGAGCAGTGAGTTCTAATGTTCTTTGTGTAGCGACGTCTTTCTCTAAAGAAGTTGAAGATAGCAAAACAAAACTAACGAAGTTAGAGCCATATGTTTTAACTTACAGATACGAGGGTTGAAATTTTGGGAGAGGGAGTTAGTCGATTACGTCGAACCCGAAAGGATGACGACCATAGTGGAATTTGAACTCAAGACGTAAAATCAGAAGACGTCCTGAGTTCAAATTCTAATGATGCTGCCAGCTCGCCAATTTGCCATCACTTATAATAACGAAGGCGGCGAGCTGGCAGAATCGTTAGCACGCCGGCCGGGATGCCTAGAGGTATTTCGGCTGCTGTTACGTTCTGAGTTCAAATTCCGCCGAGGTCGACTTTGCCTTTCATTCTTTCGGGGTCGATAAATTAAGTACCAGTTACACACTGGGGTAGATATAATCGACTTAATCCGTTTGTCTGTCCTTGTTTGTCCCCTCTGTGTTTAGCCCCTTGTGGGTAGTAAAGAAACACATATAATAACGAGGTAACATTTGGTGAGGAGTAGTAAACGGCGCACATGGCGTTATTAACTTAATTGATTACTAAATATTCGTTTAATCCAAATGCTAGACTCGTGAAAGATATAAAAACTAAGCCAGTTTTAATATCATTCTCTCCCAACCTATTCGGTTCGTTCCATATTGCGCCCCACTGGAATTTTTACTTTTAACCCATGTTGCCCTACAAAATAGCTCAAACTGAACATAAGTCCCACCCCACCACCACATACACCAAATCTCCCAGCACTTTGTTATTTATTACTCCATTATTTTAAACTGAAAGAAAAAGAATGAAAATAAGGGGGGAAATCGGAACACCTGATTATATCCGAGTGAGTGGACAAACGAAAGGAGGTTTCACTCGACAAAGTTGGTAAGAGTTTCATATATTTTTAATAAATCCCTCACTCTTCTGATAGGTGATAAGATGGGTCCGTCCTATGAGCCCACGAAGTTAAGTCAAATGAAGCATCGAGTCAAACTCCAAATTGCAAGTGAACAACCAACTCACAGCTGCCGAGCCTGCGGTTAGCTGTGCTTCTTATTTGGACACAAGTTCTATATCCCAGCATTTTTGAGGGGGTGGGGAAGGGGGGGTTAGTTGGTATCATCAATCCCAGGACCTGGCTGGTACTTATTTTATCGATTCCCAAAAGGTCAAAGGCAAATTTGACCGCAGAAGTAAGGTGTCCCATATATCACGCAAAGGAAAAGAGTAGTTTCCATCGCCTCACCCTTCATTCTGTTTTTAGTACTCCCTTTACATACTTATCTAAATTCATACAATTCACCCTCTTGAATTATTTTCTTTATGCTTTATGAAAATATTTATGCAAATTTTGCTAACCCCAAATTACCACCATTGGATATACGTATGTTTTTATTTTTCCAATTCTCTCTCCAAGACTTATCCTATCTTTCAGAAGAAAGCGCGTTTAATCGAAACATTAAACATTCCTTTTTTTTTTTTAATCCAGTTTCCTCAGCGTCAAGCCAAGACAAACTATGTATTTAATTCTTACCTCGTTCTTCTATTGTATTTTCGTCACCTTTGCGCTGTGCATTCACAAAGTACTCAACTGCTCAACAAGTAGCGTGAGCTACAACTTTTATTGGTTCATCGAACAGAACATCTTCACAACATAACGGTGACCCTGTTCAACAGCTCAGGGTTTTCCGGGCGAGGAGACAAGAAGCACATTAACTCCTTTGAATCACCTACATGCGCGCGTATTGGACTATACTATTACTATTTACTATTTTTCTTGTTTCAGTCATTTGACTGCGGCCATGCTGGAGCACCGACTTTAGTCGAGCTAATCGACCCCGGGACTTATTCTTTGTAAGCCCAGTACTTATTCTATCAGTCTCTTTTGCCGAACCGCTAAGTGACGGGGACGTAAACACACCAGCATCGGTTGTCAAGCAATGCTAGGGGGAAAAACACAGACACACACACATACATACGACAGGCTTCTTTCAGTTTCCGTCTGCCAAATCCACTCACAAGGCATTGGTCGGCCCGGGGCTATAGCAGAAGACACTTGCCCAAGATGCCACGCAGTGGGACTGAACCCGGAACCATGTGGATGGTAAACAAGCTACTTACCACACAGCCACTCCTGAATTAATTAAAATGGGGACGAAAAATGGCTTTACCCTCAGGCGCCGAGAACCCTTGTTTCGTAACAGTATGCACACACTCTATATATATATATACACACACAAAAACATACTCAAATATACGATATATTTTCATATACACGAATATAAATACCTACATTATATATGGATCTCTCTCTCTCTCTCTCATATATATATATATATATATATATAAATAACAATGTGACAGCTGGTGAGTGTGTGTTATGTTGAGGTTGAGAGAAGACAAGGCTAGCCACTAGTTTCATTGTTAGCAACAGATTGTGTCCTTTTCAGGCTGTTTACTCACGGCTGCTATATATTTCTGGACGCGCACACACACACTTGCATATGCGGATATACACACACACACACGCATATGTGATATATATATATATATAATGTATGGAAAATTCAAACTGTTTTTAACCGTTGTTACAATATTAGGCGCACACACACACATGAAATACATGTATATCAATAACTTTTCAAATGTCTTTGTTCATGTGCGCCTAAAAAAAAAAAAGAAATACTTGACAGATGGTCTCGTTATAACTGTTTCTGATAGAGAGATAAGTGTATGTACGTGAATGTGTTCTCTCCAGTTAACAGATATTTGTCAAATACAACATTAATAAACCAGCTTAGCCAGCCAGCCAACTCGTCACTCTGTGAACCTGTCAACCACGTGGGTGAATGTATATCCGGGATCAAATCCTGGCCGGCAATAAAATACATACTAGTCAAATATCGAGTAATTTTACAGTTATTACTACTGTTCCCAACACAGTTAGGACCCTATGCCAGGAGAGGGTTTTGAAAGAGATGTCCCAATTATCACGTAATGGAAAAGAGTAGTTTCCATCGCCCCACAGTTCATTTTGCTTTTTGTACTCCAGTGGGTTCTTTTCCTTTTGAACGGCACTTTGTAACATAATTTCTAGGTAACTAATAAGTTTTAAACTTCGTATACTGGTAGAATGTGTTTATAAAACATCATTTTCTCTTGGTTTTATTGAGAAAATTCTATAGTTTGTAAGATATTTCGTCTGAAATTTCGAGCATTTCGGCAATTTTAACCAATCGATTACCTCCATTGAGCTAAAATCATTTGCTGCGTCTAAAACTGAGACACATCCTGTCACTAACCTTAAACCTAACCCTAAGGTTTTTTTTCTTAATTGTTAAATTAATTGTTACGCGTGTAAAAAAAAACGGAAGCAATGGAAAATAATTTAAACAATTAACAAACAAAATAATTCTATAATTTTATACACAAATTTAGGGTTAGGGTTAGTGACAGGATGTTGTCTGAGTTTAAGACGCAGCAAATGATTTTAGCTCAATTAGTGGCGATTCATTGGTTAAAATTCAAAAAATTACAATTTTATCAAGAAAGCCAAGAGAAAAAAATGTTTTATTTTGACACATTCTACCAGTATACGAAGTTTTAAAGTGTTTAGTTAACTAGAAATTGTGTGCCGTTCAAAAGGAAAAGATCCCTCCCGTGTTTCATACAACGGAAATGCTTTCTTAAGATGTAATGGGACTTCGAGGGACAATTCCCAACCCCACCTCTGTGTGTGTGTGTGTGCATAGATGTATGTATGTATGTGTGTGTGCGTGTATGTTTATATTAAGATATAATAAAAACAATTAAACATTAAACTTGATTTAAGCTTATCCAAACACTCAGTTTTCGGCGGCAACTTATGTGTGTTAAGCTTTATCATAACTTTGACAGGAGCGCCCATCAATTTTCACCAACCTACTCCACTTCCTTTTCAGACCCTCCTTTAACCGACTAGGTAGTGACTTTAAAGGAGGGCAAGACAGGAGCGGTTCAAAATACAGGCTACCACCCGCTTCAAACGAGGAACAAACGAACTTAAAGACTCAGTCTTCGGTGGTATATGTCTTAATAGTCCGTGATTATGATAAGCACGACGCCAGAAAATCGTGTCTGGTAATATCGATTTAAATTATCCCAATCTATGACTTGTGCCTGGTTTATCGACCCCGGAAGTAAAGCAAAACTGGGTTGACTAAATAAGGATTTGAACTTAGATTGTAACGAGAAATACAGCAAGACATTTTGTTCGACACATTACTCGAGTGCTCCATTTAACTGGACCCAGAAGGACAGAAAAACCGAATGACGGATACGGTGTGATTTGAAATTACAATGTCGAAGTAAGCAACTAACTACATACTAGACAACAAGTCGATGTTAGTTCGTTGTTTTACGTACCGACAGTAGAACCAGAATGGGGGGCATATTTAAATGAAGTCTGGAGAAAAATTGTGTGTGCGTGTTTGGATCGAGACTGGTTAGATTTGAAACCCGAATGCCAAGGGACGTAACTAAATATCACAAGTATGCAACACAACACAATGAGACATAGAGAAAGGTGGGGGGAGGTCTGAGTGCACCTTGTGTGGAGGATAAAATTGATACAGAAGAAAGAAAATCCGATCTGTATATACACCGCTGACATATATATATAAGCTTGTCAGAGAGTTTATTAGACATATGCTTCGTCAGGAAACAGTCGAGATAACTAATCTGTCATATATATATATATATATATATATATATATATGTGTGTGTGTGTGTGTATGCAAATATAAGTCTTCTGAGTGAAATATATATTACACACACACACACACATACGATATGAGTAGTACGCACTCAACGATGCTCATTTTACACGTGTCTTTGTGAAGCGGATGTGTGAGCATGTGTATACACACACACACACACACACACAGTTATGCATAAAAAGATAAAAACAGCAAATGAATATTTAAATCTAAACACACACACACAAACAGAGGTCTTCTTACAGTCAACATCACATGTTTATAACATAAACCAAGCATGCTTTAGAAAACAACAACAAGAAAAAAAAAACGTAATATGACAAAGAGTATGATTATATATAGCAAGAAATGACGGGCATTACCATCGAAACACGCACGCGCGAGCACACACACACACACACACGTGCGTACTTTCACACATACGCACTATTACACACGTGTACTCACTTAAGACGTGAGTGACAGGCGCGAATCAATACTGGCAGCCACACCGCACGCAACACATATTTGAAGCATGTGGACACACATACACAGATAGAGAGAGAGAGAGAGCGGGTTGTGTGCATGTCTGTGCGTGTACGATCAATACAGCAACACGGAGGAGGAGGAGTATACTGGCAAGACAAAGAAAAACGTGTATAGATTATGTGTATAAATATAATTTTAATCGAGAGAAGTTATAAAGCAAGGGTCGGAAGGGGGGGGGGGCTTTGTAGATGACATTTTTGTAAGTGGCGTACAAATATCTCGGCCCTCGAGTCAATTTTTTTATATATATATATTAACCCTAACCCTAAATGGCGGTGCCCCAGCATGGTCACAGCTCGTGAGCTGAAACTAGATAAAAAAAAAAAAAAAAAATATATATATAGTCGCAGGCGTGGCTGCGTGGTAAGAAGTTTGCTTCTCAACTACATGGTTCCGGGTTCAGTCCCACTGCGTGGCACCATGGCCTCAGGAAGACCGATTTGGTAGACGGAAACTGAAAGAAGCCTGTCCTGTCCTGTGTGTGTGTGCGCGCGCCTTTTCTCCCCCATCACCGTTCGACAACCAGTGTTGGTGTGTTTATGTCCTCGTAACTTAACGGCAAAAGCAGACTGATAGAACAAGTGCTAGTCTTAAAAAAAAAAAGTCCTGGGGTTGATGTGTTCGCAGTCAAATGACTGAAACAAAAAGGAACGTGTGTAGATTATGTGTATAAATATATACACATGCATTCATTTAATAGACTTCATTATAAGAATACACGCAAACAAATTATTATATATAACAGCTCTCTCTCTCTATTACGACACATACAAACAACCATACCATTATACACTTGTGCGTCCACACGCACAGTAGATACATTCATACCGGGTCAGTAGATTGACATATGCATAGTCAGGCATAAACACATACATACACAACACGCTAACAAAGGTTAAAGCAGATGTATTACTCCACAGACGTGACAGATATACACACATTGTGTCTGTGTGAGTGTGTGTGTGTGTGTGTGCGTGTGTGTATGAACATACATGGGACGTCAAATTTATGAAACTAAATCCGCAAACACTTAACTGACAATTACATATATTAAAAACAAAATGTGTTTTTTTACTAGTTTCAGTCATTGGACTACGACTATGCTGCGACACCAGTGGTTTGATCAGTAAGATCGATCTGCTAGTACTTAGATTTTCAATCTTATCGAACCGACATGAAACAAGGCCTGGATGCGGCACAAACAAACAACGCTGATTTTTACACCATGAACACACACACATGTACACATTCAAACGCACACGGCCTTACGACTGAAACGTATAAAAGAATATATAGGAAAAAATACGGAGAACTTAGAACGCATATATATATTTCTTTACTACCCACAAGGGGCTAAACACAGAGGGGACAAACAAGGACAAACAAACGGATGAAGTCGATTACATCGACCCCAGTGCGTAACTGGTACTTTATTTATCGACCCCAAAAGGATGAAAGGCAAAGTCGACCTCGGCGGAATTTGAACTCAGAACGTAACGGCAGACGAAATACGCCCGGCGTGCTAACGTTTCTGCCGTATACAGATAGGCCCGTACACATATTTAAGACCAGTTCACATATCAAAACACTCATGTTTTCGTAAACATTCATGACATACGCTCACATTACATATTCGGCGAACTGCAAGAAACACTTCTGAACAAAATCAGGCTGTATAAGTGAAAACTAATATCATATAGTTATAGTCTATCTTCGGACACATTGTCCTGATGAGAGCCAACACTTCATAACATTTAAGGGCGATGCGATACGTTCATCGCCGGAAAGGCAAAGGAGAATCAAATGTTTACATGTGCTGCAATACAAACCAGATACAAAACAAGAACAGACGAAATATCAAGTGTCAAACACCTATTTCACTATCTTCTTTTGCTCGGCTCAAACCCTTCAGTTTGACCAGATCAAGAACACAAATATTTTCAATTTATGCAAATAATAATAATAATAAAAATAAATACAAATATAAAAACTGATATATTCAAATCGTTGAAATCAACATTTAAATCGGATTTTAAAATAAATATGGAAATGAGCAGTTTATAGCGATTGTATATAAATACTTGGTAGTTTGATACACCCAGCGACATAGATATTACGATATGCGAACACAAGTAACAAAAACGCTTGCTGCCATACGTAATGAGACGAGACATAGAGGAAGCTAACACACAAACACACCGAAGCTTGGTTTGTGTGAGAGTACATGTGTATTGGATTCTCTTTTCATTGGTCATTGAACTTTCTGAAATGAAACTTAGTATTTTACGTGTTGTTTGACACACAAAAAGAAAGACACTTTAGCACACACTATATTCTCTTTACTCTTTTACTTGTTTCAGTCATTTGACTGCGGCCATGCTGGAGCAATGCCTTTAGTCGAGCAACTCGACCCCGGGACTTATTCTTTTTGTAAGCCCAGTACTTATTCTATCGGTCTCCTTTTGCCGAACCGCTAAGTAACGGGGACATAAACACACCAGCATCGGTTGTCAAGTAAACACAGACACACACACATACATATATACGACAGGCTTCTTTCAGTTTCCGTCTACCAAATCCACTCACAAAGGCATTGGTCGGCCCGGGGCTATAGCAGAAGACATTTGCCCAAGATGCCACGCAGTGGGACTGAACCCGGAACCATGTGGTTGGTTAGCAAGCTACTTACCACACAGCCACTCCTGCGCTTATATTATAAATTTAAAAACAATTTAAACCGAAATTTTGACACTCAGTCTAGAGACATCATATGACTTGCATTTGAAGATCTTTCGTTTTATGCACATAAAATGGTGAAGAACAAGGTGAAAGGAAGACGACTGCCAAACCATTTACATGGTAAACCAGTTTTCATTTTGAAGGGATTTCCGGAGATTCACGCATGACCTAATATTAACTTGATACTCCGTATCTCGTCAATCGTGTCCATTTGTGACGTTGCAATAATAGTTACTTCGCCAAACACGGTATGGTTAGATTATGATTTGCTGACGAGGTCAGAAAGACCAAAAAAAAAAAAAAAAAAAAAACATATTGAATTGTGCAGTTTCCTCCTCCCCAGCATTTAAATGTTCCATTACATTGGCTTCAAATTTTGGTACAAGGCCAGCAATTTCGGGAGCGGAGTAAGTTGGTTATATCGACCCCAGTGCTCAACTTAGTTTATCGATCCTGAAAGGATGAAAAATCAAAGTCGACCACGGCAGAATCTGAACTCAGAACGTAAAGATGGACAAAATGCTTAGCGGCATTTCGTCCGACGTGCTAACGATTCTGCCAACTTATGATCCGCCTTATGATCCATATATATTCGTGTCAAATTTTAGCACAAGGCCAGCAAATTTGGGAAAGGAATTAAGTCAATTACATCGACCCCAGTGATGAACTGGTACTTATTTTATCGACCTCGAAAGGGAGAATGGCAAAGTCGACCTCGAATGAATTTGAACTCATAACGTAAAAACGAAATGCCGCTGAGCAGTTTTTGCCCGGCATGCTAACGATTCTGGCAGCTCGCTGTCAGAAGGTTCCATATATATTGACACTAACTTTGAGTCTGACTGGCTCTAGATTTAAAGCTGAGGACTTCAAATACATACAACTGAAAATATTCTGGGTGGATGGAGGTTGTCAACGGAAGAACATGGAGAAACTAAATAGGTTATTTACTTTAATCATAATACGGTTATTTTTATAGTGTTTAATATAATTACATATGTATGTACACAGATTTACATGTTATATGCCTTATTCCTCTAATTTAAACCATTGAAAATTATCTAAGGAGCTTCTAATGATTTCGCCACCGGCCAGAAAAATGTCACGTTTGGCGACTAGTCCTACACGTTCATAAAACGGGATGAAAGAGGATTAACTGATGGCTTTGTTTTAAAATTCACGTTTTCTCTATATACAATCAAGAGTAAGGGACGAATAGTCACTGGTAAACTTATTTTTGACATTGACAGCAATGCGAATTTCAATAGACCTCATAGAGTCAAAGGTCTTCCTCATTCACCCACACCATCAAGGAGGAGTAGACACCGCAATAAGTATAAAAGATCGATCCACGCTGAGTTGATGTCAACATGTTTAAACGTCATATGGACTTCATCATACTGTTGTAAAAAATCCCAGGTAAACTTTACACCACCGCAAGCAACACACGAAGTCAGAGACATTGAACCTTCCTCTTATTCTAATGCTGGTAACCATATCAAGGTCACAGTAAAGTGGCCGAAACTCACTCATGGAAGTAAAAAAAAAAAAAAAACTACTTTTCTCTACCCTTGGTGCGTCTTAGCAAGCATTATAGGCCACAGGGCTAATCAATGCTCTGCGCCCGTTTACTTATTGACAGCAAGCCACAAGACCAGTGAAGCAACTGTCCAGTTTGCCCCCGTCTTCAGACGGCACTACGCGCTTGTGTATATTTAGCCTTGTCAAACAAACATTCTGTCATCATAAAGAAACCCAGGAGGTGGTAGGAAATTTATTACTATTATTTTAATTACTGGAGTAATGTATTTATCAACCTCGACAGTACTGAATACTTTCGAGTGTGTATGTATGTATATATATATATGTGGCCAACCGGTAAGACAAAGCCAGTCGCTTACATATATACACATTCATACAGGAGACAAAGCAGGTCCTGTTTTTTTATTTTTATTATTTCTTTTGTTTTAAATTTCCGTTTTTTCTTTGTTTTTAGGAAACAAGTGCAACGGGTGAATTAAAGAAAGAATAGGTGGAATTCGTGCCCGAAGTCAAGGTACACGCGTTCAAACCACAGCTGGAACTGTGTAACAATAACGTCAGAAGCAACAATTGCTAAATATGTTCGGCCTAGACAAAGGTTTTCGGTGATGACTGCTGACGATGAGAGATGTGTTGACTGCTGCTGCTGACGTTGGAGTTGGTGTTGTTATGGTGAGGGTGGTAGTGGCGGCGGCGGATTGTGATAGTGCTGATGTTGTTTATTGTTGATATTTTGTTATCGCATGGCGGTGAAGGAGACGGGAGTTATATTTAGTTTGCGAGGGAGAGAGTAGAGAGTGAGAGAGAGAGAGAGGAGCAGTACACTGCGCGTGTGAGTGCGTATATTAATGCATTTAAAGGCAATCAATGTACAGAAGAATATGTGTGTAAAATATAGATTATATTCAGCTAGCTGTATGTGTGTAAACTGTGTATGCGCGAAGACAAAGAAAATTCGAATAAGACTGTATTCACGTAATGTGTGCGTATATATATACATTTGTATATAATTATATATTGCATGCATACACGCATTACATAAATGTGCACATATATTATACATACACACACATTCAAGACTTATGAATCAGGGTTAGGAAATTTGACCACGCGCTCACACACGCATCATTGATGTTAACCTAAATTAATGAATTTCAAAAAAATTTTTTTTAATATTTACACATAAACCGTTTTATATTAACCTATATTGTTAATGAAATTTTAAATAAACACACGCGCGCGCTCGAATGTGTGTGTCTGTGTGCTTAGATGGATGGATGGATGGATGGAGAGGCAAATATTACACAGGTAAAAACTACACACACGCATCGACATTGAAACCAAGATCAAGTTACAACACCGCGAAATGTCAAGTCCATTGATGCTAGTCTCTCTCTCTCTCTCTCTCTCCACTACGAACCAACAGAAGCAGTCGGTAAGGCTGTCGCTCAACCAGCTAGAAATAGCAGCCATAATACCATCACTCCCAAATACCACCTTTAATGTCTTGCTTGAAGAAGCAATAAATAATAGTCCTAGAAAATAAAGTTGTGGAGGGTCACGGCCGGAAAGCCTTTGATCAAAGATCTACTCACTATTAGCCTTCAGCACAAAACACCATAACAATGAGCAAAAGACGAATAAACACTATATCATTCTGATACTAGAGATAAGTACTAAAGGAGAGTGGGGGAGGGGGTTATACCGAATCAGCAGTGATGGTCATGGCCGTAATGGTATCAGCGTTGGCGGCAGTCGTGTGGTGGTTATTAAATGTGCCGATAGAGAGACAAGTAGAACAGAATACTAAGTGAGGAGGTGGGGTAACTCGTTGTAAGTTAATGAAGAAGGTGAGATAAACAAAGGCAATGGAAGGTTGCCCAAGCTGGTGCACTATAGGTTTACCCAATGACAACAGCTGTATTAGAAAGAGAGAGAATGGGGGGTGGGGATCACCCAAGAATGACAGCTGTGAAAAACAGAGAGAGAGAGAGAGAGAGAAAGTGTGATTGGGTGGGGGGTTACCCAAGGACAACCATAACTATTAAGCATCAACATGAACAACAAATAATGTGTCATTGTTTAACTGACTAATCACACACGAATATATCTATATATATATATAATATATATATATATATAATATATATATATATATATATTATATATACACACACGTGAACGTCAGTCTGTGGTTGGTGATTAACGTTAAATTTAAGAGATTCAAGGGCGCGCGCGCACACACACATATGTATATATATATATATATTATATATATATATATATATATATACACACAAGCTAAAGTCAAGACGTGTTATTACTAACAGCGAGGTCCATTAAAACATACACTATATATCCATGTGGTCTTCAGTTTATTATCGATATATATACATAGTATATATATATATCCCGGATGAGGTTTTTATTGTTAAACGTTCTCCCCCCCTCCCTCTACATATCTATACATGTGTGTGTGTGTGTGTGTAAGCGTATGATATGATTATCAACATTAAAGACAAAGAAATACCTGTTAAATATATATCCTATCACACACTATTGTTCGCCCCCTATCAGCACATACACGTGTAAGTCTATACATGACACAAGGTCATGTATGTGCGTACACGTTTATATAACCTTAGTGCGTGTGTGTGTATATGTGAGCAGAAATAGCTACATGTGTGTTTGTGTACGAAGAGGATGTCTTCAAATCTATCAACAAAATGTCAAAATTCCAACTTAAGAAGCATGTATACACACATGCATTATATAAAGGCACAGGCGATAAACAAAGCCACACAAAATTAGAACTTGCTGTTATTCACATATACTTATTCATACATACACAACACCACACATAAACACACATGCGTGTATTTTTATATATATATATATATATGCACATACACACACACACTTACAGCATCGACACGCAAAAGCTCTTACAATAATCAGCACATTAATTCAGATTTTATATCTATCTACATATGTATTATAAAACACTGAATATTCATATAAAACAACAAGCACGTTTATACACTCGTCAGAGCCTTACAGTTGAAGAACAAAATACGGATGTAAAATTTCAAATGATAACGAAAAAATATAAGAGAAAAATACCAGCATGTGTTATATACATGTGTGCGAACACACACATATAGTATATATATATATATATATATATATATATATATATATATAGCGGTGTTTGTGTACATCTAAGTGCCAAGTAGAAAGCCTTAGCTATGACAATTACCATCACGAAACCAGAACTGTCTATACACATGTTGCAATCTGCCTTGAGCTAAACCACGTGCTCGCAGTGTAGACATTTCACACACGTTCATTTGCTTTACTCTTTTCTTCGCCAGCTCTAACATAAAAACAATCGTATATACACCACTTCATACAGTGTATATATATATATATATGATTGATAGATAGATAGCTATTAGACACATATGCATGAATAAACGCATGCGGGTGTTCAAATCGAAGTGGCACAGACGGGAGAAAAAAGAAACAAAGGCTTTCCTTGTCAATTACAAATTTTCATACACATTGTTAACATTAATGCAATATATCAAATACACACGTGCGTATGAAACTATATACGCATGTGGATGGATGTATATACGTGTGTAAGACTTAGGACGGGGGATATTAAGAATCTACTAAAAACTCTTTTTATGAAAAAATAAATATCAAGAATAAATTTATATATACACATATATCATATGTATAAACATAACACGTGTATATAATAATCACGTTTATCTCATCACAAAGGAGGAATTATTCCCTTACATAATACAAACTACAAACACATATGACAAATTATATATTTATGCGAATATATATAACTTTTACATAAGTAATTATCTATGATTTTAAGTAAACAAATATAATATATGACTAAATTTTAAAACTCCCTCCAAAAATATATATTATATACACGCACCATATTTAAAATTTTAAACTTTTCTTTCACTTCTGACATGTGGTAGCGAAGAATGACAAATCTACACATTATCAGAGACATGTCTTTATATATATACATACACACGTGTATAGAGTGTATATATATATAGGAAATACATGTAATTTCCGATCAAAGACCACACAAAATTTGACACACGTGTGTATAATATAGAGATTTTTTTTCTACTTGGCGGGGGGAACGTATGTAGGTGTGCGTGTAGCTAAAGAAAATTGTATTAAATTAAAATAGATGTTTATACATGTGTCCATAATATATAGCTTCATCTAAACACACATGGAACAAAAAAAAAATTAACCATCTCATACAACATGAAACATATGTAAGTATATATATATATATATATATACGCACGTGTTGTGTGTGTGTGTGTATGTATGTATATGTATATATATATATATATACGGAAAATATAGCTAGATAATTTTTGTTTTTTTCTTCTTACCTTGACAAGGAATTTGGTATTGAAGTGATAGCAAAGCTAAAATAGCGCTTTGCTCGTCTTTATCCATTTTGTTATTGTGGCAAGAGGAACAGTTGTCAAAAGAACGATGTCGAATTCATGGGAAGAGGGAGGGGGAAGGAGAAAGAGAGAGTCAAACTGATATAGCGGGGGGGGAGAATGAGTGAGTGAGCGAGTGAGTGAGTGAGAGGAGAATGAGTGAGAGGAGATTGACAGAAGAATGAAACAACGCCACGGTGAGCGAGCATTAAACTGCCAAACCAGCTTGGCTGACTGTTCCGAGTTCAAATAAGCATGAGATCACTGGGCCTGCCTTGTTGTTTAGTAGTTTGGGTTTCTCGTCTTCCTCTCTCTCCCTCTCTGTGTGTGAGTGTATAGACATATAGATACACACAAACACACCACACACATATATAGATATATGTGTGTGCGTGCGTGTGTATCCTGTATGTATCGGTCTGTTTTCCTTCTCTCTCTCTCTCTCTATATATATATATATATATATATGTGTGTGTGTGTGTGTATAAATGTATGTTTTCCTTCTATTTGCTTCTTATTATCATTAGTATGTCAAGTCTGTCGTTGTTTGGAAAGTTGTTGTTGTTGGTAGTAGTAGTAGTAGTAGTAGTAGTAACAAAGATAATGGTGTTAGAGGTGGTGGTGATGCTGGTAGTGGTGTGGTGACGATGGTGGTGTTGTTGTTGTTGGTGTTGGAGGTAGTGATGATAGCAGCAATGCCAATGATAATGGTAATGATGATGATGGTGGTAGTAGTAGCGGTGTTTGAGGTAACGGCGATAAGTAGAGATGGTGATGGTGGGGGTAGCTGCGGTGGTGATAGTTAGAGTGTCTCCTGCTACTGTTATTATTGTTGTTGCCAACTTCTTCACTCACTCACTCACCACTCACTCAACTGATTGACATTGAGAGAGGTGAGGTGAAGTGAACATTTCACAACACTTATATGACACTTCGCTACACCACGAGGCAATAAGGGAAGCCAGTTCGCGGCGCTGAATATGCTAGAAATATCAACTAAATCTCCTATAAATGAAATCCTAATGTCTTAAGTAAGGGAAGAACATATTAGCAAATATAGTCCTTGCATAACGCCATAAAAAGGGATATTTTACGACACGGATGCCTTTCATTATGAGACTACTCATTTAAGATTGACCCAGGGCCCCCAAAAAAAACTACTTCACCATACCACACGCTACCTTATTACTTTACTACTTTAAAAAAATTGTATTTGAATCTTGTAGTCCTTTTTGTATAAAAGCCCAGATGGTCACGGCTGGAAAGCCATAAACTTAACTCAACTCAAACGTCTGACAGGTCAGTCATACTGCTCAAGATTGAGTGAAAGTATAACGATGAGAAATGAAAAAAAGAAAGAAAGAAAAGGATGTTTGTGAGTGAAACGCACGTGGAGTGAAAGGTGGAGTGTGACTTATAAGCTCCGCCCAATTTAAATTGATGACAGACAGATAAAGAGCGGGAGGAAGAAGAAGATAGCTACAAAGACAATAGGAAGGTATATATATATATATATATACACACGCAAATATATATATATATATACACACACACACATATATAAATATATATGTTATATATGTGTGTGTGTACATACAAAATATGTATGAGGTAGGTAGGTAGGTCGTGAGATAAATAGAGGTAAGGTTAAAAACAAAGACAGAGGTCTTAAATATTAGCAATACGTGCCACCGAATACTGCGTCTTTGGACTTGTTCGTGTAATATTCTCGGCGCCAGTACACGCGCGCGCACACATGTGTGTGTGTGTATGAGATAAATTTATTTCTTAAAACTTAGGTGTGTATACTTAGTTTAGCGACGTACGGTGAACAAAGGAATAAAGACAAAACTACAACAAATTTTCGTGTATATATATATATATGTATATATGTATGTATGTATGTGTGTGTGTGTGTGGACATGCAACTGAGAGTCAATTGTCAGAACCAACCTGTAGAGAAAGAAATGAGGTGGGAGAAGAGGTAGGTGTGGCTTAAGGATAATGATATAGATAGATAGATAGATAAATAGATAAAAACTAAGAGATATGTAGATGTGTATAGCTAGACGGAGAAGAGATAAATATAGATTGACTGACAGATTGTTTAGACAGTTAGAAAGACAGATAACTAGGTACAGGAATAGATAAATAATGTTGACAGGAAGATAGACAGACAAACAGATAGATAGATAGACAGATAGATAGACAGATAGATAGATAGATAGACAGATAGATAGATAGATAGATAGATAGATAGATAGATAGACAGATTGATAGATAGATAGATAGACAGATTGATAGACAGATAGATAGATAGATATGAATGATATAAAGGTTTGTACAACTCGAGTGATAACAAAGAAGATATTAAAATATGTAAATAAGTAGATAAATGCACAACACACACGTGTGTGTGTGTATGTAGGTAGCTTGCCAGACAAATAAACTGATAGGTAGGTTCAGAGATATAAACAGACGTAAACAGATAAACATGTCGACAAACTTGTTAGAAAGATACAGACTGACAAACATTAAATTGAAGTTTACCCACTTTTCGTAGAAATACGCATATATATATATATATATATATATATACACTCTTTCACTTTCTTTCTCTCATTCTTCTTTTGCTATCGCTATCTTTTAATTCTTGATATCTCTCTTTTCAACTTTCTTTCTTTCATTTTTTCTCTCTCTCTCTTTTCTCATTGTCAGCTTATTCCTCTTCCTTTTTCTTTCTATTCTCTCCCTCTCATATCGCCTCCTCTCTTACTCTATCTGTCCTCCTCACTCTCTCTCTCTTTTCCTCTATATCTTTTACTCCACCTTCTACACTCTCTAACATTCTCTCTCATGATATCACTCCCTGTCCTTTTGCCTCCCACTACTGCTCTAACCGTTCCTCTCTTTTATTGTTCTCTCACCCCTCTCTCTCATACACATTTGGCCTTCCTCTCACCATTTCCCCTCCCAGTCTCTCTTTCTTTTCTTGCTATTCTCTCTTCCTTTTCTTATTCTATCATCATTTTCTATGACATTTAGACATTCAAGCGCCCCCATTTCTCTCTTACTTTCTAGTTCCATCTCTCTCACTCATTTTCTTTCTCTCACTCAAACTATCGCCAACAAGCTTTACTCTCTCGCTTTCTCAAATTATCGTTTACAAGCTTCATTCTCTCACTTTCCTTCTTTGTATCCCTTAATCTCTCAAACAATCATCTACAAGCTTTACTCTCACTTTCTCTCATTCTCTCTCTCACTCACTCACGCTCTCTCTCCCTCCCTAAACTATCGTCTGCTAGCCTTACTCTCTAATTCCCCCTATCTCTCATTAGCTTTATTCTCTCACTTCACCTCATCCCTCTTCCTCTCTCTCCTAAACTATCGTCTACAAGCTTTACTATCTCACTCACTCTCTCTCTCTACCTATCTATCCCTGTTACTATCATACTGTCTCACTATCTCACTATTTGCAATACATCACTTAAAATACCATCAACCATCAAGGTCTCTCATTAACTATATATCTCCTACAAAATATCTTCTATTTCTTCTCTAATTCTATCACTATCAAACTACCGTCTGCTATTTCTGTTTCCCTCTCTCTAACTTTCATATCCTTTCTCTCAAGCTACCTTCTGCCCGTCACACACACACTCTTACTGGAACTCTTTAACATACGTATATTGCTCTCTCTCTCTCTCTCTCTCTCTCTCATACACTTCCAATCCTCCCTTTCATTTTCCCTTCACTCATTCTAACACTTCAGTTAATCTTCTTTTCTTTCCCTCTCTTTTTTCTCTCTCACCTTTAAACTGCTGTTGATCAGCGTACAGCTCTCTGATTTGTAACTCGTATAATTCAAGTTCGCATGTGCCTATTTTATGGCATGTATCTATCTATCTATCTATCTATCTATCTATCTATCTATCTATCTATCTATCTATCTATCTATCTATCTATCTGTCTGTCTGTCTTTCTGTCTATGTGCCTATCCGTCTCTCTCTCTCTCTCTCTATCTATCTATCTATCTATCTATCTATCTATCCATGCTTGCATACATACATATATTTATACTTGTATGTACGTACACACACACACACACACACCACACACACACACACCACACACACACACACACACACACTCAGAGGAATCCCTTGCTTTGCGGAAGTTAATACGTTCCTGAAAATCTGGCCGTAACGCGAAATTTCGAAATGCAAAATTAATTTTCTCATTGATTTTCATATAATCAAGCTAGATTGCGTTTCTACGGACATTTTCAAAGAGAACAAAAAAAAAAAAGAAGCACAAGAAAACAGAACAAACAACGTGATCATCTTTACACACGAAAATAACTATTTCTTAAACATACAAAGTACAATATACGAGGTAGTATCAAAAGGTTCTCGAACTAGTTACGTTTAATGAAAAATAACTTATTTACCTAAGTTTTAACATCATCTCCTTCGAAATAGTCACGACGCACAGGAATACACTGGTCCCAGTGTTCCTGTCACTTTTGGAATCCAGCCCGTTTTCTACAAGCGAGTCGAAGACCTTCTGCGTTGCGCTCTGGATCTCGATAATGGTGTTAAAAGGGGCGACCTTTGAGCTGCGTGTCCATTTGGGGAAGAGATGAAAGTCCCTAGGTGCTAAATCTGGCGAATACGGCTGGTGCGGAAGCGATACCATGTTTTTTGGGGTGGGATGGGGGCTCGGAGGGCTCAGTGACAGGGTGAATTGTTGTTGTGAAGAATCCAATTCTTTGCGCACCACAGATCCAATCGCTTTCGCCGAATGGCCTCCTTCAAACGCTTCAAAACGTCACAGTAGAACACTCGACTTGCCGAAGCATGCTCGATGTCTCCGTAGTAGACTTCCAAAATTTAACGCATAATTTCACGTTGGCTTTTTGTTCTTGTCCATGGCAACATCGCAGATTACAGCATACACTTAGTCACAAAAACACAAATCTCACAACTTGCAAAATAAACACAACGATGACATTCGGCACACTGCCTCATGAAGGTCCCTGCTGGTTCTCAATGTGCTTGCAACCGTGTGCTGTCATCTGTTGGCACGCTACAGAACTAGTCCGGAAATGTTTTGATACCATCCCGTAGATACATAAGACACAAGAATATTCTAAGAGGAATAAGTTAAGGAGTTAATAAGAATCATAATATCGTGAGAGTACGTTCTTAGCACAAAAGATGTTGACAAGTTTGTGAGGTGTGGTGATGGAATGAGAATTACGAGGAGGCAGGGGGGATGATATTTACTATCTTATGTCTTGAGAGTTGAAAATCTTATGCAAAGTTTGTTGATTATAACGCATGATCTCTTTGTACAGCTCAGTATCGGAACTGAGCTCATTGTAAACTCCTCTTATAATTCTTATGTGGCCGTCACGATTAGAGTCATTATCAACAAAAACCTGCAGACCTTCATCTGTAAGTGCCAACCCTTTAACAATAGTTTTTTTCAAGTCAATTTAAGTGGGGTACGTGGAACTTCCGTTGTCTTATCTGTATTTTCAACCTGTTTTTTTTTTCTCACAGCACCAGCTCCTCGTAAGATAAACTTTCTCTCTAGGACACTAGCAACTCACTCATCTCATTCTCTATAACTTCTTCAAATCCTGCATCCTTTGTAAGTGTCACAATGCCTTTCCAAATTTGAAGTAAATTTTCTGCTTGCGGAAAACTTGCAATACCACGGATACAGTCTGGCCGTATACGTTTCCAAGCACTATTCAAAGTTGAAGGTCTCACTTCATTCCAAATCGGAGGTAGATTAAACTTAGTATAACTTTTGAAAGCCCTTAGATTTTCGGAATGTTTCGCGTGTACGGGTTTTAATTTCAAATCACCAGCGGCATTTCTTTCTCAAAGTGCCAGACGATTTTTAGAAGCTTTAAATCCTGGTGTTGATTTTTCTTCTCGAGAAATATAATTTCTAGCAGGCATGCACTTCCAGAAAATTGCAGTCTCATCACCATTGTATATCTGCTCTACTTGATAGCGTCTTTCCAGCAATCATTTTCCTCGGCTACCCAGAACAATTAGCAGCAGCCTTTGTATCAGCGCTCGCAGTTTCGCCAGTCATTTTTATGTTGTGCAACTTAACGTGCTTCTTAAGCCTTTCAAACCAACCTTTACTAGCTAAAAAAGTTGTTTTTTTTTCATTAGAAGTTTCACCATTTTGCTGCAAATTGTCGTATAAACTTTTGACTCTTTTTGAAATACCATCGTGCTTATCGGCACATTACACCGATTCTAAACCTCGATCCATACACTCAAAAGTCGTTCCATTTTAAGCATCACTTTAAATCTGTGGGAAAATAAGATCGGGACAGTTTACAGAATAGATTTTTGAGCACTTAACATAATTTTTGCCCTATTGTTACGATTTGTTCTCACTGAAGACATTGCAAGATTTAATATTTTGGCAATATAACAAAGTTTTACTTCTGCATCAAGAGTTTTTAAAACGTCAAGTTTGATTCCAGTGTAATTTCTTTATGGTTGCTTTTCACAACTGCCTTCAGATCTACTTGATAGCGTCTTTCCAGACATTTTAAATTGAAGGCAAACCCAATAGCAGCAGCGATTAATTATCCACAACATCATCAACATCATTCATCATTGTTCGACCGTGGTCGAGACAATGGAATTTACCATGCTGCGCCAGACTTCACGGTCCATCATGACATTACGGAGGTCCTGTTGCTGGATGCCTGTATCCCTGGAGATTACATCAGGGTAGGAGAGTGTGCACCCTCTGGCATTGCGAGTAGATGGCTTCCAGAGGAGGAGAGTAGAAATTACCTCTTTTTCAGCTCTACAACAATGTCCAGCAAACTAGACTCTCCTACCTTTCACAAGAGATGACACAGGTGGTAGTTTCCCATTATTTGCATTTTGGTTGGATGGCGCTTCCACGAGAGATTTTGAGCTCTCATAAGGAGGCGACAAATATGTAGCAAAAACAGTTCCCCCAGGAAAGACTTGCTTTGTGAGAGCGGAAAATTGCCTTGTTCCTCCTATTCATACAATAATGAAAATGAGAAGAAAAGGTGGAGGGCTCAGGGACAGAAAGTACAATTAGCGGATAGAAGAGTACCAATAAAAATAATGGCGCGCGCACACACATGCTGAAACGCGAACGCTCATGCATACACACACAGGCGCGCGCGTTGGTGTACATGCTGACATGTTTACCCAGTTGGATTCAAAAGTTGGTGGTCGATAGTAGCGATGATGTGGGTTGTATTGGTTTAGATGTTTGTGATGGTGCGTATTGTTGGTGGTGTGGTGGTTATGTTGTTTTTGCTAATTGTATTGTTGTGGCTGTTCAATCTCAATTCAATACTCATAGACCTAAGATCAAATACATTTCATTCAACTCTTAAAATACACTCGGACAGCGCATTATTTGTTTTTATTGAAATGGATTTGCTTTTTCGACTTCATATTACATATTACTGTTGCTGTTGGTGGTTGTGTTCGTATTGACGATAGCAACACACAAACACATACATACATACATACATGCATGCATACATACATACATACATACATACATACATACATACATACATACATACATACATACATACATACATACATACATACATACATGCATGCATACATACATGCATACAAACATACTTACATACATACATACATACATAAATACATACATACATACATACATACAAACATACATACATACATACATGCATACATACATACATGCATGCATACATACATACATACAAACATACATGCATACATACATACATGCATACATACATACATACATGCATTATATATACATATGTGTATGGGTATGCAGGTATGTGTGTACCATCATAGTTTTTCAAATCTTTAACTATATACTTTGGTCTTAACTAAAACGCAGTGGATACTGAGCTAAGAAGAAACTGGTATTTTTAAATTAACAATTTAAAATTATGTAATACGAGTTTCCATAAGATCGAAATGCTGTAACCTGAGGTAAACGTAACGCGGTGGATGCCTACATACATACATACATACATACATACATACATACATACATACATACATACATACACACGCACACAATTATTGAACTGTTAAACCCTACACATTTTGTTTCGTTCTCTCTTTTTCTCCTTGTCAATCCTTTCTGTCGAAGAGCGAAGGCTCGAAACGTCAAAGACTTTTCCATTCTTCCTGAGCGTTAAACTAATGCACCTGCTTGTTGTTCCTTCACCTGTCTTCCTCTTTCGTTTTCTGTAAATTCTAACTGTATATATATATATATATAACTAGCAGTATCGCCCGGCGTTGCTCGGGTTTGTAAGGGAAATAACTATATAAGCATTTTTAGAGAGTTATAGCCAAAAAATAGCAAAAAATGCATTAAAAATGGAAAACAAATGATGGTAATTTTTTTTTAAATCGTTGACTCATCGTAGACATTTTTAGAGAGTTACTTCCCCTTATATAATAGCGAAAAAATGCATTAAAATGGAAAAAAATTATGGTAAATTTTTTTTTAAATCGTAGACTCATCGTAGACGCGCGCTAATACCCAGAAGGGCTCGATATAAATCACGACTATAAGATACCCGGTTTTGGTTAAACTGCACCGCAAAATGTGGGAGTAGTTAGGAATCTAAATCGTAGGAGACAGACACACAACTTCTCTTTTATATATATAATTATTCTGATCAATAAGTATCCGGAGTACGACCGTGACATTTTGCGGCGTTTGCGCGATGCTATTCGTCGGGAAAGACCACAATTGCATGCGTCCAGTGAGTGGCAGTTGCATCATGACAACATACCTGCCCCTTCAGCGCAGCAGTTTTTGACTAGGCATTGCATTCCCTAGGTCCAACAGTCACCGTATTCCCCAGATCTCGCCCCTTGCGATGTTTTCTTCATTCCAAAAATCAAATCCCGCTTGAAAGGAAGATTTCGGGACGTCGAGAAAGCGATTGCGACGAGGTAGCAGTGATTATCCCAGGAAACGAGTTCCAGGAATGCTTCCATCAATGGAAACGGTGCTGGATTAAGTGTGTGGCTTCCGCGGGGAACTACTTTGAAGGAGATTAAATGCCAAATTGGTAAGTGTTGTAGTCTTGTTTTTAATATCACCAGTCCGGATACTTATTGATTAAAGCTAGTGTGTGTGTGTATATGCGTTACACAAATATACATGCATACATGCACAAAAACACAATTGATATAGTCTCATATACATATGTGTGTGTGTATGCGTGTATGTATATATACATACATACATACATGCATATATATATATATTATATATATATATATATATATATATATATATATATATATATATATATATATTATATATATATATATATATATATATATATATATATATAATTATAGTTAGGGTTCAGATAACTGCTTCACCACATACCGAAATTAGAAATAGGAGTTAAAAATTCCTTTTCTGCTACTATAACAATCTCCATGACGGTAAACATACTTTTTTATGTAGGCAAAGAGAAAAACAATGAATCAACAGGACCAGGATTAATTATATACGCGTTTCGAGATTAAAGTAATTTAAATTTTACTTACTTCTCTCTTCAGTATAATATTTCCAATTTTTATTAAATTTAAAACTGCTATGACTGAATATGCACACAATCGATCGTCATCATGTAGCAGATATCCAACAAACACTTCCAAAATTTACAGAGCCGAATGTGAATACACTATTCAAACTCTATACCCACGGATGAAAAATATTAAAGTTACGGCCAAAAATAAAATCCCTTTAGGTATTTGTACGCAAAAACCCTATTGACTTTATAAAACCACTGCTCAGGCGCAATTATCGATTTTTTTTGTCAACGCCATATAATGACACTAACTCACTGCCATGAGCCTCGCTCACTCATCGATTTTCATCAAAATCGGACAAAAAACGCAAAAGATGGCGGAAAAATAATATCGTTATGGGAATTTCCATTCAAACACCCGATTGAACTCACAAAAATCGATGCCAACTGAGTATTATCGAGTTTTCGAAAAATTTCGGCCTTATTTGAACTTCAGGGCATGTGATCTACCTATATGCCAAAAATCATTAAAATCGGTTGGATGGTGTGGGAGGAGTTTGAGTAACCCCAAACACACACACAGACAGACACCATTACACATTTATGTATATAGATATAAAAGAAAAAAAAGAAAGCTAGAAAGAAATAAAGAAAGAAAGAAAGAAAGAAAGGAAGAAAGAAAGAAGAAAAGAAAAACGAAAAGAAAGAAAGAAACAAACAAACCAACAAACAAGCAGCTTCCTATTTACTTACACACAAAATACACGGAACACGAAACACTATATAAAAACTTCTTCCGCAGAGGTTTATATCATCCTGTTTTAATATTCAATCATTCCTTTATTCTTTTACTTGTTTCAGTCATTTGACTGCGGCCATACTGGAGCACCGTCTCGGATCTTTGTGGTTTTCGTCACTGTTTACAATTTTCTTCCAATTGTTTTCAAGTTTGGTATATAGGTTAAGTGTTGTATACTAATTATGAAAATGAAATTTATTATTCTTATAAATCTATAATTGAAAAATTATTAGCCATTAAAATTTGCAAAGTTTGAGTATTTTAGCCGATCATAAACGAGTATTTTACTCATCACGCTGGCAAAAAGATCTGTTTCCATTGTGACCAAAGATGCTGCGCATGCTGACAAGGAGGAGAAGGAGATACGAGAAAGATAATCTTACTATAAATAATACTCGTGTTTTTCTCCGTCACAACATATGAATGAGAAAGGAAGGGGTAATGGCAAACTGGTAGTGGGAGCGTTTCAACTGCGTGTGAGTATATGTGTGTGTATGTAAAAGGGAGGTATATAAATGTGTGCGTGTGTGTGTGTGTTGTGTGTGTGCAATGAAAGTGGGATGAGGAACATTCAACGCTGAAAAAAAAACCCCAGCGTTTCAACTCTCCGTGAGTATATGTATGTACAAGGGAAGTAACCATGTTTTGACATGCCGATGCTCCCACCCTTGATTATAGAAGAGGCAGCGAACGCGCTATTTTTTGATTGGTTGAAAATTCTGAAAAATATCAAATTTTGAACACCTGTAATATTTTTGAAAGATTTTTCTGGAATAAATGAATAACAAATTCGGATTCAGCCTCAAAAATTACATCAATAAAAATTTTTTTAAAGGTAATTGTAAACAGTGACGAAAACCACAAAGATCCCCATCTCGATACTCAGGACTTATTTCGTAAGCCTAGAATTTATTCATCGCTCTGTTTTGCCGAACCGCTAGGTTATGGGGACGTAAGCGCATCAACACCAGTTGTCAAGCGGTGATGGGGATGGGGACAAACACAGAGACACTCATGCACATACATACATACATACATACATACATTTTGCAAAATTTTTTTAAAGAACTTTTTTTCTAAATATACGGAAAAATACGGACATTATGATTCGGACAAAAATTTCAAAACATTTCTCTGCTTACGGTTACGGTCTTAGGGTTAGGGTTAGGATTAGGGTTAGGATTAGGGTTAGTGTTTTAGGGTTAGGGTTAGGATTAGAGTTAGGGTTTTAGGATTAGGGTTACCGTTTTAGGGTTAGGGTTAGGGTTTTAGTGTTTTAGGGTTAGGGTTTTAGGGTTAGTGTTTTAGGATTAGTGTTGAGGAAAAAGTCAAAATTGAAGTAGGGGTGGGGGAAGGAAAGGGGAGAAATTTCAAAATGCCGACTTTTGGCAATTTTCCGGAACCTCCGTATCCAAAAAGGGGGATTTTTGTCAAAAGAATTTTTTAAATAAACAAATTTGGGAGAAAATGGGAGGAGGACAGGCGGAAGTCTTTCCTTATTGTCTTTTAAACAGTTTAATTAACTTTAAACATAGCAAGGTTTATAATATCAGTGTATTACAAATACTTTTATTAGTTCCTATTTAATGAAATGTAAGTGTATATTAGTCACTGGTAATTTAATATTATAACTTGTATTCATGAGTATGTAGTGTTTTATTATTAACTCTTGAATGAGGAAATAATGTATTTCACTCATAAAAATATTAGAATAATTTCTGTAGTGTTTTGTTTCGGAAATCATTCTATAAGGTCTGAAGTGTCATTACAGTAGTATCTATGGAAGACCGGTGGGATTATTATCTATATGGAGCTCACGATGGATCGCAATTTAGCCTATAATTTAGTTATTGCAGTTTACTATTAATACCGATACAATGTACATTGGTTTAAATGTCTCTTGCTGTAGGTTTAGTATAATGATTAATCCTGCCTATATATTGATTGATTAAAATAATGTGGTTATAAAGCTTTACATTTATATTACACTACGGAAGACGGTAGGGATTATAATGTTTTATGACTTAATAGAGTTGTCTCTGTTTAGTTACGTATTTAGGAGTGGTTGTAATTTACTTATTGAATTTATTTATTGATACAGTTGTACATTGGGTAAATATGTTTGAAAGTTGTGGTTTCTTTGGTTTGTTCCCAAACAACAGTTATTTTAGTGCTGTTGACACAAACGGATTGAATGGTACTGCTAAGGTGTCAAAACCATAATGATATCCGTGGGACAGCTGATGATGGAGGTATGTTGAATTGTTGGTATGGCTGTGGAATTGTATTATAACACATCCTTTTGATACACACACACACATGCATATATAGTAATAAAAACCTAAGAACAAGCGCAACAAGAAAAACAACAACACGAGGACGTGGTACATGCAAAGTATTAGCAGACGCTCAGGGAAGGAAAGAAAGCTGGTTTTACGTTTCGAGCAAAGCTCTTCGTCAGAAACAGGAGACCGAGGGAAAAAAATCACGAACGATCCACGAGGACCGTTCACGATTTTTTTCCTCCGTCTTCCTTTTCTCCTGGACTTTCCTCCGTTTCCTGTTTCTGACGAAGAGCTTTGCACGAAACGTAAAACCAGATTTCTTTCCTTCCATGAGCGTCTGCTAATACTTTGCTTGTATCACATCCTCGAGTTGTTGTTTGTTCTTCGTTTTTTGGGGTGGGGTGGGGGGAATTTACGATTTATCACACGCTCACACGAACTGCCGGGCTGACTTTGGAGTACCTAATTTGCGGAATTCTTTCAACCATCGGATTACATTACCTTGTTCATTCGGAATAGGCCATTTCTGCACCTTAATTATGAATCATATATATATATATTATATATATATATATATATTATATATATATATATATTTCCAGCTTAGTTTTCTTGAGGCTGGCCGTGATCTAGTAATCTCAAGATTAATCAGCCGAAATTACTACGATGATCCGGTTCTTGACTGAAGACTGAGGGGTTCGAATGTCCTGTCCATGTTATTGTATCGTCTTCTATGAGTTATACGTTCTTGTCCATGTTGTATTTTTCTACATACCTTAATATATATATATATATATATATATATAGCAATAAGAAAATGGAGGGGATCAATAGATGGTTCATGAACTTTTAGACATTATATATATATATATTGTAGTGAGGTAGGTCGGTTTATGGGCTTACCCTGGGTTTCTCGCTCATAAGGGGTTTAGCCCTACGGCGTACCTTCACGCCCCAAACACTGCTGGTCTGAGACCTCTTTAAAATATGGAGGGGAAAAGCCTCGTTTTTAAGGATAAGACCCTAGGTGATTATCTCCTTTTGCCATTGTCCATCGATCTCCGCCTGCTCTACCATCTTGCGGTCACCAAAGGGCCGCGAAGGTAAACGATTGTTTCCCTTCGTTTTTGGCTATCAATTTTTAGCTGCAATTTTCTAAAATGCAAGCATGGTCCAAAAATCTCCGTCCAGGTGTTCAAGATGTCTCCTGGCACGAGCGAGTCTTTAAGAAACCTCGTGCGTACGGCAATGCATAACTTGAACCATTTCGCCATGTTTATACAAGGGCCTGGTTTCTCGAGTATGTTCCATGATATCGAGTATGGAATCTCTTCGTCTCGTAATTGCTAGATATGGCTGGCCAGCGATGCCACGTATCGCCTTTCCGGGACTCTGAAGGACAAATGATTAAAAATACGCTATTTGAGAGAGTTCCCACTGCACAGTCGATAAATTAAGTACCAGTTACGCACTGGGGTCGATGTAATCAACTTAATCCCCTCCCTCAAGATGCCCTTGTGGCAAAAATTTGAAATCTTTATTATTGTTATTATTATTATTATTATTGTTGTTATTATTATTATTATTATTATTATTATATTATTATTATTATTATTATTATATTATTATTATTATTATTATTATATTATATTATTATTATTTATTATTATTATTATTATTATTATATTATTATTATTATTATTATATTATTATTATTATTATTTATTATTATTATTATTATTATTAACAACAATAACAACAACACAATTCTATATTTTGGGTATGAGGAATTTATTCTGTACACTTCCCACCGTACAACGGCCGCAACGATCAAGATGGGGACACCAGTTCTACTAATGTAAAAAGAGTACGTAAACAACAGCATCAACAACCACAATAATAATAATAATAATAATAATAATAATAATAATAATAATAATAATAATAATAATTAATTCTTTTTTTTGGCCACAAGGGCTGACAAATATGATTAGAAAACATAAAGGGACAAAACAGGGTTTTGTCCGTTTGTGAAAAAATCGTGTAAAAACAGTGTAACAATCAAATAATATAACAACGAAAAACTCCCAATAGAGGGAGGCGTTACAAAAGGTTCCTGGTGGAAAACCCATAAAGCCACGGGAGCCTGGTCAAAAAAAGGTGGGTAGAGAGCCCCTTTCTCCTTTTATAATACCTTTTTCAGTTACAGGTGAAACCTCATAATTGGTCCATTTATACTGGCCATTCTTGCACAATTCACCCACCTTTCAGAAAACTTGTTATCAGACAGCACTCTCCTCTCATCTTCCTTTCAAGTGAAACTTGAAAAAGTTGATGAGGCCTTGACCAAAGAGGAAAGTGTCTGACTTTAGCCCTTTCAAACGGGTCCACCATACAACCTCTTTCGCCACAGCCACTAGGCACAGGAAAACGGCCTTGCCCTCCTTGTTGAAGGCGGTCGGCGGGGCAATCTTCAGTATAGATTCAGCTGATAGCCGGATCCGTCCTATACGTGACAGTAGCTGTTCGACATAAGCCCATAGTTCAGCAATACTCGGGCACTGGACGAGTGCGTGCAGAACGGTTTCGTCGTCCTGGCAACACCTCGGACAGGCCCGGCTGACGGCACTTCCGTGTCGGTAGAGTTTATCTCGAACAGACAGAGCTCCTCGGTAGCACTGCCAGGTGAGGGACCTTTGGAAATTATCCATTGGCCCCGGCCCGAAAGTTCTTCCAAACAGACCGCTCAGTTCGTTATCATCAACGCCTAGAGTTTCCCCGAGAACGTTGTAGCACTTTTCTTCTACTAACCTTCTATAGAACGCTAGAGTTGAACTACTACCGATCGCATTGCTCGCTTGGCGGAGGGCGGAGAGAGCTTGACGGCACTCGAGGTGCCAAGCGCCCTTTCTCGGTCTACGTTTGATCCAGGTTTGCAGCTCTGTCAAAGAGACGAGCTGCGGTAATTCGCGTCTGACAAACGACGACCACACCTGTTCACCGTCTAGGAAAACGCTTGAGATGTCGCAGCCTGAGCGCATGTCTGCGCATCAGTAACCACGGCATGCCAAGGCCTCCGTTCAGCGGCCGTTGACAGCAGATGGATCGCCTGACCAGTGGTACCTGACCCTTCCACAAAAAGTCGAAGAGCAGACGTACCAGCTTGGCCGACCAGCGGTCGGGACAAGGGACGACGGTCATGCGGTAATAGATGATGGATGCGATGTATGCATTTACCACCTTCGCTCGACCTTTCAGGGACAGCTTCCCCTCGGCCCATTTCTGGGTGAGTTTGGCCACCCTGCTCGTCACTTCTTCCCAGCTTTTATCCACCTGGAGGTCCGGACCGAACCAGACCCCGAACAGTTTAACGGGTCCGTCTGTCCAGCGCCCTACGACGCTGTTGGACGGCATGGGCTTGCCTCTCCAGGTGCCCAGTTGCAAGCCCACAGACTTTTCCGCGTTAATCTTTGCTCATGTCACCGCTTCGTACTCGTTTAGCGTCTCGCCAATCAGGTCAATGTGCTTGTGGCTCGACACCAACACGGTGACGTCGTCGGCATAGGCAGACACGCTGTTTCTCCCCTGAGTATCTTTTGTTAATAATGTACAGAAGAAACCTATGAACCAACAAACTATTTAAACAACAGCTATTTCTGTATGGCGGACGTGTCTACTTATAAAAGGATCACAAGATACGAAAATGCGAAGAAACTTATTTATCTAAAGATCCCATCTTCAGTTGTACCAGTGCCACATGAACAAGGCTGGATTTAGACGAGGTTCTTATGCCAATAAGTTTCGGTAAACACCTATGAATTTGCTGATACAAAACTATAATACTAAAGAGGGACCCATTAAATCTAGGGATCCCAAATAGTTTGAAGAGGCCCCAAAACTTAAAACGACCCTGGTAGATTCAGAGGGATTCAGTTAAAATAAATAGTTTTTTAAGCCTAAAAGAAGGTTCAATAATTTAAAAAGAATTCTATTGGATTAAAAAAATTAAACAAATAAATAAGTTACAGATTATTCATTTGACTGTTGCGATTTTTTAATTTTTAACTCCAATCTTTGAGTTTAGGAATCCCGAGTTTGGGGTCCCCGGGCCCATATTGAGTCATTCATAAATCTGGCCCTGTACACGACAAACAACTTCTGATTCCAACTCGTCCAACTTTTGAATCAACAAATAGAGGTTACATCTTTGGTTTATGGATAACAACAAAACTGAGAATTACAAAGTTCCTATCGAAGAATGTCTGGAAGGTTAAAGAAGTCTGGGATACAAACGTCACTTGAGCGGCTCTAAGTCCACTCTTCCTACCGACTCTTCTAGCCGTGTTAGACGAGCATGGTGAATGATTCCATTAGGACATACAGTTCTTGGATAATCAATATCAGGGAAGGTAGAATGAAACAATGATGGGTATTACAATTGGTGCTTGGTTCAACAAGATAGTTGAAGCCACAAAAGACAGACACCGTACCTTAGAGGCTCGACAAAAGAGACCGATACAATAAGAACCTGATACAAAAATACTAGTGTTGATTTGTTCGACTAAACCCTCCAAGGCGGTGCCCCTGCATGACCGCAGCCCAATGATTGGATCAAGTAATTGATAAAAGAAGAAAATATAGAAATATCCTATACGTAACATTAATATGAGTAAACTTAAGGCGGTGAGTTGGCAATGCGTAGCCGTATTTCGTCTGCTGTTACGTTCTGAGTTCAAATACCGCCGAGGTCCACTTTGCCTTTCATCCTTTCGGGGTCGATAAATTAAGTAGCAGTTACGCACTGGGGTCGATGTAATCGACTTAATCCGTTTGTTTGTCCTTGTTTGTCCCCATCTGTGTTTAGCCTCTTGTGGGTAGTAAAGAAATAGGTATTTCGTCCGTCAGTACGTTGAGTTCAAAATCCGCCGATGTCGACTTTGTCTTTCATCCTTTCGCGATCGATTAAATAAGTACCCATAGAACACTGGGATCCATATAATCGGCTTGCCCCTTCCTCGAAACTGATAGCCTTGTTCCAAAATTTAGAACCATTATCAGGAAAGCTTTCGACTCTGTTCGCCATTATCCATTTGTACAAAATATTCAACACCACTTTGAGACACAAGACAAAATAATGGCTTGGAAAATTACCAGTTGGGCTGCTAAGTCGATGTAGCGTACAAGAAGACTTCCATATTTTGTAATTTCCCGAAAGGAGCATCACAGGGAACCGTACTCTCTCCCACTCTTATCAAACTCTGCCTACAGGACCTGACCTTCTTAGATCTTCAGAGTTAGACAAGCTGCTTCATTCAGCAATGACGTCACACCCCTATCCTCCAATCATTCACGCGACAGTATTACAAAATATACCCGACCTCAACTTAAGGCATCCTAAAAGTGTCTCCATAAAAGTAGATTAAACGTAAATCCCTACAAAATCCAGTGTTTCCTTTCTTATCAGCAATAGCAGAGAACATCCTGTTCAACCAACCGTAACATTCAACACCACAAACTTATATATATACATATATACATATATACATACACGTATGCGTATATTTATATATATATATTGTACATGAATATGTATGTATGTATGTATGTATGTATGTATGTATGTATGTATGTATGTACAGGCGCGGTCCCAGGAATTTTTCGAGGGAAGGGCACAAGGTCAGAAAGGAATATAATTCTAGGAGAAAAGGGCGTAATAACATTATTTAGAAGGGTGCACTTCTTTTCTTGGGGGGGGGGCGTATGTGTGTATGTATGTGTGTGCATGTGTATGTATACATACACAACGCACACATGTATATATATATATATATATATTATATATATATATATATATATATATATATGTATGTATGTATATATATATAGATATATATATATACAGAGAGAGTGGGAGAGAGAGAAAGATTCATATTTGCGCTCAAATCAACAGTGTTGTGTGTGTGTGTGTGTGTGTGTGTGTGTAGATAAAATAGTGCCAAAACTATGTCAAATTACAGTAGCTTTGTATGACAAGAAGACAATGAGTCGGAAGTGCTCCGCTTTTTCCTTGAACATACCCACACCCCTACACACACACACACACACACACACCCACCCAAACACACACAACTGTTTTCTTTAATACTTGTAGAGCAACAAGTTTTCGTTTCGTTGAGCAGCATAATATCGTTAAGTCTTAAATATCCTTTTCTATTTTCAGCAGAATGCCCCAAAAGTTTTTTTTAGGAGAGGTCCAGTTGATTAGATCGACCCCAGTACGCAACTGCTACTTAATTTATCGACCCCGAAATGTTGAAAGACAAAGTTGACCTCGGCGGAATTTGAACTCAGAACGTAGCGGCAGACGAAATACCTATTTCTTTACTACTCACATGGGACTAAACACAGAGAGGACAAACAAGGACAGACAAACGGATTAAGTCAATTATATCGACCGCAGTGCGTAACTGGTACTTATTTAACCGACTCCGAAAAGATGAAAGGCAAAGTGGACCTCGTCGGAATTTGAACTCAGAACGTAACGGCAGACGAAATACGGCTACGCATTTCGCCCGGCGTGCTAACTTTTCTCCAGGTCGAGTCTTAGATATTACCTTATCTAAAGATATATAAATGCAAAAACTACTGACGTCATCATTTCTTCATCAAACTAATTTGGTTTTTATCATATTTTTATTTATCATTTGTGAGATTACAAGCAACTATAATAATATTTGTTGAACGTGTTAGTTTCTACAGTCAAACAGAAATAGCAGCCATGTCCTGACGCTGTGGCCGCGGTTGGAACGTTTTGTTTACGTTCTGTAATTTAGCGTGTCAGCAGAGAGAGAGAGGGGGAGAGAGAAAGAGAGAGAGGGGGAGAGAGCGAGAGAGCGAGAGCGAGAGAGAGAGTGTATGTGTGTGTGTGTGTGTGTGTGTGTGTGTGTGTTCGCGCGTTTATGTGTGAGTGCGTGCGTGTTTTATATATGTTTGTCACTGCTTGACAATCGGTGTAGATTTGTTTACGACACCGTAACTTAGCAGTTCGGCAAAACAGAACTGGTGGAATATGAGGCTTAATATAAGTACAAGAGCTGATTAGATTGCCTAAAATCTTTGAAGGCGATGCCCCAGCATGGCCGCAATTCAAATAGTAAAACAACGAAAAGCTTAAAAGAATATACGTACATATATATTCGTAAAAATAATAACAATTAATAGGATTTGATCGACATAAACGTGCGAGCTTGGATCCTGTGGGTATTCGTTTGACCTGCTAGAAATAGCAACCAAATCTATCTCAAATCACAGCCGCCGTCACCATTACCAACTCCAACACCACCGTTAGCACTACCATCACCACCACCACCGCCGCTGCTACCACCAACAACAACCATAAGAATAACAACACCCTCACCGCCGGTCATGGCTGAAATCCTATTTTGATGTTGTTGTTGTCAAACGTTTCCGCAGCTAAGCTTGGCCTTGGAGTTAATCAATAACAACATAGAAAACAACAACAACAACAACAACAACATCAACATCAGCAACAGCAGCAGCAGCAGCAACAACAACAGCATTCGCTCAGTGTTAAATCTTCCCTGAACTATTGCTCGAATGGCGGCGTTTATGACTTCAGAATCTCAGAACCCTTATCTGGCGTTTATGTCCTTGTATCTGGGGGCCGACCGTAAACGTGTACGTAATGTCAACTTCCTGCTTATATGTTTGTTGGACGGTGAGAAATTTCAATGTCAGCCGTCTCCTATGACTATAACCATGTCCACTCATAATAGCTAAACGAAATTTAACAGAACATTGCTTATTGTTCACATCGCTTGTCTGGTACGAAATCCCAATAAAACACTTTCCCATCTAAAAGGTGAATTTTTGCCTTATATACGAGGGGTTGCTGAAAAGTTCCTGGCTTTGAGTAAAAGGAAATACAGAAGGATCAGTTGGTTATGATTTTATACAATGTATCCCTCTCTCAGATTCACACACTTATTGTTAACAGTCCTTCAGCTTTTCTAGGCCCTGTACGAGATCTCGGAAGGTTGAGCCTCCAGCCAGTCCTTTCGCGACACCCTAGAGCCTGGAACTTTTCAGCATCCCCTCGTGTGTGTGTGTGTGTGTGTGTGTGTGTGTGTGTAACAAAACAGGAGGTGTATTTCCACGCAGGAAAAAATTTAGGAAAATTTGTTGTTGAAAATACACCTAAATTTGAAGAACTTGTAATTGTTTTTAAATAAATATATTTACACACATACCAAACTAGTTTCAACGCTATTTTTTGTTTGTCAATGGTAAACATTTTAAATTATGAATTAGGAAAACATGTTTAAAAGTTTCAATGTTTACAAGTTTCAATAATATCAAATATAATTTAAATATTCATAACATTCAATAATATAAAAAATGTGGATCATCTTGTTTAAATGCACAAAATTCAATAAAGTTAGAAGTGATATATATATATATATATATATATATATATATATATATTTGACCGCGTGTGTATCGTTGGTGATTTTTTCCCCCGTCTTCCCTTCCTTGGATCTTTCTTTTTCCTATGTTTCTGACGAAGAGCTCCGCTCGACACGTTAAATCCCCCTTCTTTCTTTCCTTTCTTGAGCGTCCAATAACACTATACTTGTTCCACGTCCTCGCGTTGTTGTGTTTTCTCTTTGTGGTTTCATGTTTGGATTAACTATATATATAATATATATATAGATATATATATATATATATATATATATATATTATATATATATATATTACGGAGATGTACTTGCATAGCGAGTGACTTGATCTGAAATCGTGTGCTGAAACGAAAACAATTGCAGCATGGAAGGTGTTTATAAGCCATTTAAGAAACACACAAAAACCGTTAGATTCACTTCAACATTTAAATTTAATTTGTCAAAATATTTTCGTCGCTTTGAGACTGCGACCTGTTCACTGACAAAACTTCGTGCTGCATCTGTGTATATATATATATATATATTATATATATATATATATATATATATATATATATATATATATATTTTTTTTTTTTAACAATTGAGGATAAAATCTTTAAAAGAAATTATCAGTAGTCAGCGTGAAAAACCTCGTAAGAGAAAAAATCCGTAAATTCTTCCTCTTTGAAAATATTCATTTATATTATATTGAGGGTACTACTATTCGTAGATACCAACACGCTAAGAGGGACCAATGCGGTCAAAACTACTAAAAATAAACAAAATTTTAGGTGGGGTGAAGTCGATTACATCGACTCCAGTGCTCAGCTAGTACTAATTTATCGGCCCCAAAAGTATGAAAGCGGCATTTGGAATCGAAACGTGTATATATATATATGTGTATATATATATATATATATATATATATATATATATATATATTATATATATATATATATATATATACATAAATATATATACATATATATATATATATATATAATATATATATATATATATATATATATATATATATATATATACATATATATATATATATACAATATATATATATATATATCTATATATATACACACACACAAAACAAACCCTTATCTGCCGTTTTCTTTCGTTTTCAGGATGATAGGCTGCAATCAGGTGGCGGGGTAGCAGAATCGTTAATGAAGATGAACAAAAAGATTAGCAATATTTCTTCCGGTTCTTTACCTTCTGTGTTCAAATTCCGCCAAGTTAATTTTACCTTTCATCTTTTCGTGCTCGATAAAATAATTATCAGTTGAGCACTCGGGTTGATGTAATCAACCAGCCTCTTTCCAGCAAAAGTGCTGACCTTGTGCCAAAATTTGAAGCTATTATTACATTTTAGCACATCTGACAAAATGATTGATAATATTTTTTTCTGTTATTTGCGTTTCGATTTCGAATGCCGCTTTCATACTTTTGGGGCCGATAAATTAGTACTAGATGTAATCGACTTCACCCACCTAAAAATTGCAGGCTTTGAGCCAAAATTAGAAAAACAAAATTAAAAAATAGTTAGCTGTAATTTGAAAGACACTAGCTGCCATTTCTAGCATACGGAACATTCACATGCATTTTGCCACTAACCCCGTCAAGGATTTAGAAATTTATAAATATCGGTTATATGCTATATTCAGTTCAAATGACAAACTTCTGGATCTGTTCCAACTTTAGAATTAGTCGAGCACTGAATGGAATCGTACTGATAGCTATTTAGTTTCACCTCACATTCCGAGTTTAAATCCTGACGGCGCTGACATTGACTTTATTATTCCTGTATTAGTAAAATAAATACCAGTCATATACTAGGATTGATATACGCATATATATATATATATATATATATAGGCGCAGGAGTGGCTGTGTGATAAGTAGCTTGCTAATCAGCTACATGGTTCCGGGTTTAGTTCCACTGCGTGGCATCTTGGGCAAGTGTCTTCTACTATAGCCCCGGGCCGACCAATGCCTTGTGAGTGGATTTGGTAGACGGAAACTGAAAGAAGCCCGTCGCATATATGTATATATATATATGTGTGTGCGTGTATGTTTGTGTGTCTGTGTTTGTCCCCCTAGCATTGCTTGAAAACCGATGCTGGTGTGTTTACGTCCCCGTTACTTAGCGGTTCGGCAAAAGAGACCGATAGAATAAGTACTGGGCTTACAAAAGAATAAGTCCCGGGGTCGAGTTGCTCGATTAAAGGCGGTGCTCCAGCATGGCCGCAGTCAAATGACTGAAACAAGTAAAAGAGTAAAAGAGTATGTGTGTGTGTGTGTGTGTGTGTATGTATATATTCATATATATATATATATATATATATATATATATATATATATATATATTGCGTACGTGCGTGTGTATGTGTGCGGTAAATACATGCATACAAAAACATACATATGTGTATGTATGCATGTAGTTATGTATATATGTATGTATGTATGTATGTATGTATGTATGCATGTATATATGTATATATATATATATATATTATATATATATATATATATATATATAGATATAGATACATGTATGTGTGTATATATATGTGTGTGTATATGTGTGTGTGCGTGTATATGTGTGTACATAAATACATACATACATATATACATACGTACATACGTACATACATAGTGGTTGAAGCCTAACAGTGTTACCAAAAAAGACGTAAGTTTGGAACGGTTCCACAGACAAAGCTACAATCATTCTTGCACATTTCCCGGCCATGTTTACGAATAACAAAATTCTTGATTATACCAAACACAACAGCATTGAGACTTAAATCTTACATTAACAGCTTCAATGAACGCTAGATCTTCGATTGCCTAAGATGTCTGCGGTTGAGAGGCGGTTGGATGGAACCTACACTCGCTTCCTTATGAGAGCTCAAAATCTCTCGTGAAAGCGCCATCCAACCAAAATGCAAATATATGGGAAACTACCACCTGTGTCATCTCTTGTGAAAGGTAGGAGAGTCCAGTTTGCAGGACATTGTTGTAGAGCTGAAAAAGAGGTAATTTCTACTCTTCTCTGGAAGCCATCTACTCGCAATACCAGAGGACGCACACTCTCCTACCCTGACGTAATCTCCAGGGATACAGGCATCCAGCTACAGGACCTCCGTAATGCCATGATGGACCGTGAAGTCTGGCGTAGCATGGTAAATTCCATTGTCTCGACCACGGTCGAACAATGATGATGAAGATGTCTGCGTAGGTGAAATGGCACGAAGGGACGCGTCCAGTTTATACTCCGAGGTAGCAATACAAGGATTAACCAAAGTAATTATTCTAAGTCTTTAATATTGATAAATTCAAATTATGCAATAGAAGTTGATCTATAATAAAGCATTACACTGTGTAACAAAAACTTTTTTTGGTGTTAGTGGTGGGGCGCTTTGACCAGTAAGTGTTATTTCCTATTTTCTTTTATCTAGAAATCAAAGGAAACTACTACTATTCTTTTCAAACCATGCTTTTGTGACCTCGACAGCAATGTTTTGAAACTGACCTATTTTCCATTATATTTCAGACAAAATCAGCGCTGAGTAGCCGAAGCAGAAATATCGTTTTAGCAAAAACTCTACTTGACCTCAGCAACTTGAGCATGTCCCATAGCGGCTGACATTATGTGCTTCTCTGATCATGACCAGGAATAGTGGGGGGAACATTATAGCCATGTGTTGAGAGGCATTCTTTGGGGGTAACAAAGAATGTAACAAAAGCAAAGATTTAAGGGAATATTAGCCACTTTTGAAACTTTCTAGGGGTAAGCTAAGCAAAGAGTAAATGCAGTTGCTATCAAAGGACAAGAATCGTGTTATCAGTGTTATCAGTACATCATACTTAAATTTTTGTGTAGTTCAAACGCCAGCAGCTGCGGTTTTCGTCCGGGATATTTCCTCAATAAACGTAGTTTTAAAGGACACACTATACTTCAGCGATTTCGTTTCGTCAAGCTCTGAAGTAGGTTGTGTTCTTTAATGCAATTACGTCTATAAAGGAATTTTTCCGGACGAAACCGCAGCTTCTGGAGTTTCAGCCATACACACACGTTAAAGTATGTCGTAATTATAATGTTTTTAATATCGATGTTTTCTGGTGTCCCACTGATGAAGCTGATTGTCGTCCCATGGAGAGCAAATAACACGCTGGATGCGATTACTTCAAAAGAGGAAGCTGATAGAAGGAAATGTCTAAGGAGAGAAGAAAACTGATATCGAAGATTCATGAACGCTGAACGCAGCTGTACTCCAAATCTCATACCTTCAACTTTCTTTTAAGGGTTTCTACAATCATTTTAGAACACATAAATGAATGAATTTAAAGGAATTAAATCACGACATTGAGAGATGGAAATGATTATGATGATGATGATAAGTGCAGGCATGGTTGTGCGGTTTAGAAGTTCGCTTGGCAACATGTAGTTTCGGGTTCATTCTTACTGCCCGAAACTTTGAGCAAGTGTCTTTTGCAATATACCCTGGCCAACCAATGCCCTGTGAATGAATTTAGCTGACGGAAACTATGAGAAAGCTTGTCGTGTATACATATATAATAATAATAATAATAATAATAATAATAATAATAATAATAATAATAATAATAGTTAGACCCAGCGGAGAGCTACAAGTACCTAGGGGTAATTGAAGGAGACGGAATAAGGCATTCAGTGATGAAGGAAAGGATCAGGAGAGAATGTTATCGCAGAGAAAGAGCAATACTCATGACAGAGCTGAATGCGAGAAACAGGATCGAAGCGATCAATGCTTTAGCCATACCAGTCGTGACTTACAGTTTCAATATCGTTAACTGGTCAATTACTGAAATATGTAATCTTGACAGAAAAATACGAAAGCTGTTGACACGCATAGAATGCACCACCCTAAGGCAGATATATAAGACTTTATCTGCCAAGAAAAGGGGAGGCCATGGACTTTTACAACTGGCAATAACAATGAAGAATGCTACAATTGGCCTAGACACCTACCTGAAAAACTCTGAGGACTGGATGTTAAAACTTGTTTCAACAAAACAAAACAAGAAAGCATCATACTCTCTCAGTAAAAACAGGCAAAGAAATATCTAAGTGAATTCCGAATACAACAAATTCGGATTAGACATACAAGAAACAAGTACAGAAAAAGCTAAACGCATGAAAACCCGTGCTAAAACTGCTGCCTTAGATATTCTGAATGATAAATGGCAAGAAAAAACCTCTCTATGGAAATACCCAAAGAGAGCGAATAATGCAGATGTTGACAAAGCCCTGACACATCAATGGCTAATGGCCTCTGGCTTAAAATCTGAAACAAAACGGTTTATCTATCAGCAGCCAAGATCAATGCCTACCAACAAGGACTACCAGGCCAACATATTAAAGAACGGCAGTCGTCCAACTTGTCGTGTATGTCAACAACAAAATGAACCATTGATCATGTTGTCTCCAAGTGCAGTCTTCTAGCGCCTACAGAGTATCTCAACAGGCATGATAGAGCTGCTCAATATATTCACTGGTAATCTGCAAAAACCTGGATTTGCCCCATGAAAAAAACTGGTGGAACACAAAACCACCTCCAGTGCTTGAAAATGACAACATCTCACTCCTCTGGAACTCCTCATTCAAACTGACAGAAAGATAGATGCAAATAGGCCAGACATCATATTGAAAGACTTCAAACAAAGAACATGCCTCTCATTGATATCCCAATCGATATATGTATCTGTCAAGACTCCCAAAAACTGAGCAATATAAGATCTGGAAATAGAAATCAGCAAAATGTGGAACCTGAAGACTAAAACAATACCTGTTGTCATAGGTGCCCTGGGAATGATAGCAAAAGGGGCTGATCACTACCTAACTCAGATACCAGGAAACCCCAAAATGGCAGAAATTCAAAAGATA
Organism: Octopus sinensis; assembly: GCF_006345805.1. Lineage (NCBI taxonomy): Eukaryota > Metazoa > Mollusca > Cephalopoda > Octopoda > Octopodidae > Octopus > Octopus sinensis. Next base: position 50,703,678 of record NC_043004.1, on the reverse strand, counting down.
GTGCTCATGGGAACTGCTCATATCCTACGCAAAATACTTTCTATGTAATCTCAAGTTTTAAAACAATCATAATTTTCATTTTTTTTTTAGACATTCACTAGTACAACACTAAATACAAAACTAAATATATGGCCCACTAGGCATAACAACAACACGAACTTCCAACCTGTTGTATCTTGAGGTCTCTAGGTGAGACTTGGAGCCACTTGTACAAATATAAAGCAAAAGTCAAACATATAATAATAATAATAATAATAATAATAATAATAATAATAATAATAATAATAATAATAATAAGTCTGCTACTTTGTCAATCGGGTCGTCTTTACGGGGGCGTAAACAAAACAACACCAGCCGGTCGAGCGGTGAAATGGAGTGGAGACAAACACAAACGAAAAGATACGTGCACACACATATACACATACATTGGGAACTATCATTGGTTTTGATTCCTTGAACCCCTTTTCTTGAACACCACACACACACACAGACACACACACACACACACACACACACACACAAACACACACACACACACACACACACACGCACACTCACATACACAGATCCCACTACATGTCTAAATTCAAGAACTGAACTTTTTGGATCATGTTCACATACGACAAAATACTTGATACAATTTGAGGCCCCCAAGATCACGGATAGAACCTGCTTTTTTGTAATGTTCTCGTGCAAGCCTTCCATATGTCTTAACATTTTTTATTGTTTTGTATATATTTAAAAATATTTTTTCATTTTTCCTTTTTTAATTATGTGATTGTATACGTGTGTGAGTATATGTGTATGTTCGCATATATTAAATGTGTATTTGTGTGTATGTGTGTATATGTCTACGCGTGCATGTATGTATATCTGCTGTTGTGCGTTGATAGGAGGGTGTATATGTATGTATGTGTATATCTATACATATGTACATACATGTATATTCATATATGCGGTGAGTGTGAATACATGCCTGTACGAGTATATATATATGTATGTGTTTGTGTATCTGTGTGAGTATATTGTATTAGTTTGGCAA
>NC_043004.1:50692383-50702536 GCF_006345805.1 Octopus sinensis | reverse complement strand
CACCACACACGCACCACTCGTACCAACACACACGTACCGACGCACATATACACACTCAACACTCTCACACATACTCACACACAACACTCACACTCACCCACCCACATACACATACACACGTATACACACACTCAATCACACACACTTACACACATGGATGTGTCAGCTCGGACGTTAGTCGTCTGCCAGGGATGACCTGTCTTGAACACTAACTATCCGTGTGGACATAAGTGCGTTTCTCTCCGTGTGTGTATTCTTTAAAACTTGGTGCGATTGGTGTTTATGCACGTTCGATTATATACTATCTATATCTATCTATCTATCTATCTATCATCTATCTATCTATCTATCTATCTTCTATCTATCCATCTATTTTTGCCATCTATCTATCTTTTGCCGATCCTATCTATCTATCTATCTATCTATCTATCTATCTACCTATCTATCTATCTATCTATCTATATCTATCTATCTATCTATCTATCTATCTATCTATCTATCGATATATATTATATATATATATGAATATATATATGTACACATGTATGTATGTATGTATGTATGTATGTATGTATGTATGTATGTGTGTGTATGTATGTATATATGTGTATGTATGTGTATGTATGTATGTATGCATGTTAGTGAGTATATTTGTGCCCTAGATATGTATGCATACGAAGTGTGCATACGAAACTACGCAGTGTAAATGCGTACTTGTATGAGTAGTGGGAGTGTGTCTATTTATATGTATGCATATGTAGGACCTATACACAAAACGCACACACGCGTTCGAACACACATTCACATATAGATACACACGCATATGTATATGCATATTTGCCCGTATACATTCACACCCTATAGCATGCATCCACACGGATAGACATGTAAGCACACACACACACAACCGTCTGTGATGTAGGCAGTTACGTAGATTCTACACACCTCCGTTAACGAAACCACCTCATCGTATTACTCATACACACATATGCGCAAAAACACACGCATGCATGCCCCCGTCACCACACACGCACACACACACACACATACGCACACACACACACACATACGCACACACACACATGTATATATCTCTTTTTCTTTCTTTCTTTTTTTTTCTTTGTTTCAGTCATTTTGACTGCGGCCATGCTGGAGCACCGCCTTTAATCGGGAAACTCGACCCCGGGACTTATTCTTTGTAACCCAGTACTTATTCTATCGGTCTCTTTTGCCGAACCGCTAAGTGACAGGGACATAAACACACCAGCATCGGTTGTCAAGCAATGCTAGGGGGACAAATACAGACACACAAACATACACGCACATACATATATATATACATATATACGACGGGCTTCTTTCAGTTTCCGTCTACCAAATCCACTCACAAGGCATTGGTCGGCCCGGGGCTATAGTAGAAGACACTTGCCCAAGGTGGGACTGAACCCGGAACCATGTGGTTGGTTAGCAAGCTACTTACCACACAGCCACTCCTGCGCCTACACACACGCTCGCACACACATATATATATAATACATAGACATATACTTAAACATAAACACGCACGCACGCACACACACACACACACACACACACACACACACACACACAGATAGATAGATAGATAGATAGATAGATAGATAGATAGACAGACAGACAGACAGACAGACAGACAGATAGATAGATAGATAGATAGATAGATAGATAGATAGATAGATAGATAGATAGATAGATAGATAGATAGATAATATATGAATATATATATATTATATATATATATATACACGCACACATACCCGCACACATACACACACATATACGTCTACATAACAGCCTATGTGTATATAAGCTGTGGGTATTGGGGTATGACTATGTTCTACGTATATTTCCTATTTAGCACTGGGGATTCATTTATGAATATATATATATGTGTGTGTGTGTGTGTGTGCGCGTGAGTATGTGCATACATGTGCGTGTGTGTGCGTATGTGTGTCTGTGTGTCCGTGAGTATCTATATATATGTGTGTGTGCGTGTGTGTATATGTATCTATAATATATATATATATATATATATATTATAGATACATGTACACACACGTGTACACACATATGCTCAGGCACTCGCACATCCACACATACACATAGAGAAATAGACAGACATACAATCAAAATAGATATGCATAGGTACACACACATAGTTACAGTTTTTATTGATATACACGTTCGAAGAAAGGCATTCTAATTGACTCGTTCTCTCACTCAAGTACACTCACACACTCACACACACACACACACACAACACACACACACACACACAAACACAAACACACGTACAGACACGCACACATACACACATCCTTTCATGCCCACACACACATTGACAGCTACATATTTTCACAGGTATTTAAACACTGCTGCATGCTCAGACAGGCCAATCTGTATACGCTGACAGCAGACACCACGAGGAGATAATGAACTACACTAACATAGTATTTTTTTGAGATAAGCGTATAGTGGGGCATTATGGCTGAATGGGTAAGAAGTTCGCTGAGCAACCCAAAAACTTGAGTTCGCTCTCTGTGTTTGGCATTGTGCGTAATTTTCATTTTTTATTGTGCCATACCTTATGAGTGAAACTGAATAGAGCACCGCCGAATGGATTGTTCCAGAAGTGCAAAGGTACAACTTTGTTTCACACTGTTTCTTCCTGAGAATTACGTTAAGGCTACTCATGTCTGTGGAGTACTCAGGCGCTTACACTTTCATTCAATGGACAGATGACTCAGTTAATTGAACGACGGAGTTCTACCAGATATTCTTGTTGTAATTATTATTGTTTTAGCCCCAGGTTTGCCATGAGCTTGCTGACCTGTAAAGAAAGGCGTTCCGGCCGAGATAATCCAGTCTTAATTCAAACTTTATATCTAGGGCTACCTAGGGCTGACGTGTTTAAGATGGTAGGCTGAAAATTCGATTTTTTAAAAATACTTTGGTTTGAACGAAGATTTAGCTGCTTTGTTTAGCAGGTGGAATGACCACTTATAACGTCAGTGGCCCTGCATTCACGAACACGTCCTTACCATGTAGCTAACCCTGATCAAGCCTATGGCCAATGATATTTCAGCTTTGACCATCCCATCGTAAATTTCAGACAGCATATCTCTCTCTATATAAACGGCAGTTTGTCTGTGCGTGTTTCTGTGTGTCTGTTTGCTTGTACCCTCACCCTGACCACGGCTTTCAACCGATTATGATGAAACTTGACACACACATAGCCCAATGTCATAATTCAAAACTAACGCAGAGAAAATTTTGAAAAGTTCCCCCAGTTCTGAAAAAAATCGATAAATTCGACATGGGGTCGAGAATCAGAAACACAAAACACAAACTGTCTAGGGGACGCAACTCCACCTTTTTTAACTCAAACAAAAACATTTTTTTTTTTTCATCATTTTCCATTTTGCTATTTTTTGGCTATAACTCTCTAAAAATGCTTTATAGTTATTTCCCTTACAAACCTGAGCAACGCCGGGCGATACTGCTAGTATATGACTACAGTCCAATGTCTTGTTTCTGTATTTAAGGTAATAGACGGTGATTTGAGGGGAATTCAGCACTAATTTCTAGTAGGTCGTTGGCTCATATGACGTCTTTTTTCCCCCATACTTTCTAGTTTGGAAGGAAGATAGAGCTTCCGAGACTTGTGAGCGCTTCTACGTTACGGAAATCATGATACGGTAAGATTTTCAGAGCGTACTGATTTCCGTGTTACGCAGACATTAATGAATATGGATGTCAATAGAAAATGAAAAAAAAAAAATCTCGTTAGGGAATTCCACGTCTAAGGGACCCAGCTATGGTAAAGGCTTCGGGACTAAACCCTTAGGGAAAATCGGATGTCAGAGCTCCTTAGACAGTTTAACGTTATTTACAACTTCCTTCTGGAACTCCTGCGACAATGCTTGCGTCAATTTGTAACGACAGCGTTGTTTTTTTGGATCCATCAGTGACATGGAGAAGAGGAGCTCGCTATATGGACAGCAACCCGTCCTCCATACTATACTGCACAAGCTTAGATCCTATCGAATATCCTATATTTGAAAGATAGAACCGGATAGCACACTGGAGAGGACACTCCCATCTCGCCTTCGGTGTCGATACAACTCGGAGAGCAACAGTTACCAGTTAAAAGTCATTGCTACAACTGAAAACACTGGAAAGCCAACAAGTACGGTTTGTGTGACAGAGACTGTCATACCAGCATCGGACTCTTCAACCACAGGCAATGGTGATCCAGCAAGGTGGACATGTAACACCTTCATCAATGGCCAGTAAGGACAAACGGAGGTTTTAGTGTAATATTTTTATTGGATGGTTTTAGGAATAGTTTACTCAGAAGACATCTTAGGCATATAGTTCTAAACTCTGTCCTGTCCTTAACTTTTGGTTTCTTTGGTAATGGAACAGTCATCTCATTTGGTATTTGTTCACTTTCATATATAACTAACTGTTGGTTGCGATTATCTAAATGCTTTTAATGTGTCATTTAGTATTTCATCTGTCCACTTGCCTTTCCATCTTTATACCTTCTTTTTACTTCTTGAAAATTTTTGCTTCTATTAACAACGTCATAAATGGGTATAAACCACATCTGTTCTCATCGACGTAAGTCCTTTGTGTTCAACCGATGTAAATGTAATCTGCGCGTACTCAAACAGTATGTTCTCCTTTTGTCCTTAATGCTACCTCTTTGTTTAACCCTGTATTTACTGTAATTGACTTCATTTGTTTTACCATATATTTCTTATACTGCTTTTTAAAGTTTTTCAACTACATAGTATCTTTTGTTTTTCTACATTCACAACAGAACTCTTCATCTGCGATGTTATATCTACCTTGATCTCTTTTCTTATATCCTAATACTCTTTCATTCTTCCATATTTAATACAATTTTATCAGTTTCCCCCTTGCTTTTTCTTTTCTCTTTTAAGCAATGTTTCCTTTAGTGGTGTTGGTTTGTTTTATTAAATAACTGCACAGATTCACTACCCCCAAGATACCTAGTTGAGAATTGATACTGCAAATTCTGAAACATTGGTTTATCTCTACTGTAAAAGAATAGTGATTTGGTGGGTTTATTGCATTTTCTACAATGTTCAACTCTGTTTTCTGCGTCATTGCAAGTCTCAGCTGGTAAAAAGACTATTTATGGTGCGAAGCAGTAGATACATCACGGATATGGGAACTGCATTCTCATCAAGGTATATAGACTCAGCAGCTGTTCGGAAGTAAAACCGTTCTTAGCTATAAGCAGGATCGGATTAAGGCCCATAGAGTCCCTAAGCTCTTAAAATTCAAAATATAAACAATAATAAACCATAAAATATTTTTTTTATTTTTCTGAATGAAGCAAAACTAATAATAAGAAAAATGATGTTTACTCTTACTCTTTTATTCTCTTTTACTCTTTTACTTGTTTCAGTCATTTGACTGCGGCCATGCTGGAGCACCGCCTTTAGTCGAGCAACTCGACCCCGGGACTTATTCTTTTGTAAGCCCAGTACTTATTCTATCGGTCTCTTTTGCCGAACCACTAAGTAACGGGGACATAAAACACACCAGCATCGGTTGTCAAGCAATGCTGGGGACAAACACAGACACCCAAAACACACACACGCATATATATATATATATATATATATAATTATATATATATATATATATATATATATATATACGACGGGCTTCTTTTCAGTTTCCGTCTACTAAATCCACTCACAAGGCGCCTATATTTGAATATTTCCACTGATTTCTTTGAAAATTTTGTCCGTTTTTTTAATTGCAATGTCTTTAATGGGTTCCTCACTACGACACCACGAACACGTCGAAATGATATTTCTGATCATATAAACTATTTCAAATATTATTTTAGCGAGTATAAAGTGATTCTTTTGTGCCGTAAACCATTTATCATTTCTCTGTTACTTCTCCCTCCCCTCGATGTCCTAAGCATGTAATTATTTTGCTAAATCGTTAATCCAGCGCTAGCTATAAGAACTTAGGGAGCCCAGATTTCACGCTATAGTTTTAGCCATTATATAACTAAATGGTGTATCAGAGTGTACCTCATCACAAATATGCTATGATATTCAAATGGAATCTCTTACATAGTCAACAAAGGCGTAGGAGTGGCTGTGTGGTAAGTAGCTTGCTTACGAACCACATGGTTCCGGGTTCAGTCCCACTGCATGGCACCTTGGGCAAATGTCTTCTACTATAGCCTCGGGCCGACCAAAGCCTTGTGAGTGGATTTGGTAGATGGAAACTGAAAGAAGCCCGTCGTATATATGTATATATATATATATAATCCCCCATCCTCTCCTCTTCCCCCCTCTCCTACCCCTCTTCTTCCTCTCCCCTTCTCTCCCCCCTCTTATCCCCCTCCCCCTCCTCTCCTCACTACACCACACGACTTTACACATGACATCATATATGATGTGCCATACTAATACATACACCAACTAATACATACTAATACGTACTAATACATACTAATACATACTAATACATACACCAACCCTATACATACACACGTCCAGACCCCTCATACGCACTTATACTCTCTCATACACACACACACACACACTTATACATACTAATACGTACTAATACATACCAATACATACTAATACATACACCAACCCCATACATACGCACGTCCAGACCAATCCTACGCACTAATACTCTCTCATACACACACACCACACACACACACACACACACACCCTTATACATACTAATACATACACCAACCCTATACATACACACGTCCAGACCCCTCCTACGCACTATTAGCTGGTCCTTCAACCCTATTATCAACCCTATTATCAACCCTATTACCTCCCCTTATTTCGCTCTCGCGTCTCATGTTTGATCTTTGACCTCTGGCCGAAATCAGATCGCCATGTTGATTCGTTAGCTACTGCACGCATTTTTTTCTCTCTTCTTTCTGTGTTTTTTTTCTCTCTGTGTATCTTTCTGTTGAAGAGCGTAGGCTCGAAACGTTAAAGACTTGTTTTATTTATATTTCCTGAGCGCCATACTAATACAATGTTCGTTTGTTTTCCACCTGCCTTCGTCTTTTGTCTATTTTCATAAAAGCTTCCCGTTATATATATATATATATTATATATATATATATATATATAATATATATATATATAATATATATATATATATGTATGTGTGTGTGGGTGAATGTTTGTGTGTCTGTATTTATCCCCCCAACATCGCTTGACAACCGATGGTGGTGTGTTTATGTCCCCGTAACTTAGCAGTTTGGCAAAAGAGACCGATAGAATAAGTACTAGGCTTACAAGGAAAAAGTCCTGGGGTCGATTTGCTCAACTAAAGGCGGTGCTCCAGCATGGCCGCAGTTAAATGACTGAAACAAGTAAAGAGTAAAGAGTAAGGAGTAAATCAGGTGATAAAGCATTTGTTTCATATAAATAAAACCAGGTGTGTCTTTCCTTTTTAATTTTCTTTTGCCAACACAATATCGATTTTTCAAAGAAATAATTACTAAAATGTGTGTATTCGTGATATTTTGATGTAGACTAGGTCGTCGTGTTGTACCGCCATTAAGAGTTACGTTCAAGATGTCTGTAAACAGACGTATTGTGTGTCCAGTGTGAGGTATCTAAGTTACGGGTGGAAGGTAACCGGAGTGTGTCAGTCTGTTTAAAGGAGTGTTGAGTGCTGGTTAGAAAAAACAACGTGTAGGTCATGGTCGGATTGAAAGTCTGATGGATGACATAACCAAAATCTGAAATATAACTCGGGATGTGATTTGAAACATGCCTGTCGTACTCAGATGCTGTGATAACTACGGAAAAGACAAACAAAAACAGCTTACTACTCCTACTACTACTACTACTACCACCACCACCACCACCACCACCACCACTACTACTACTACTACTACTACTACTATATACTACTACTTACCACCCCCACACCACCATCACCACTACTACAATACTACTACTACTACTACTACTACTACTACTACTACTACTACTACTACTACTACTACTACTACTACTACTGTGGCTGCTAACGCCGCTGCTGTCAACTGAGCAGCTACTGCTTATTTGATACAGCACACACACACACACACACACACACACAGAGACCCACACACACATACACATGTATATATATATAAAACAATAGGTGGATGGTGGTACACTCCCTACAGCTGTTTCAGACGTGTTTTTTTTTAAATAGAGTTATTACGTAATGCGAAAAAAAAAGAAACGTTTTCATCAGGTGAATAATAAATGCACGAAATAAACATTTAAAAACATGAAAAAAAAAAAGACATTCCTTGAATATATGTATGTACCATTTCATGACTCTCTGGCGAACGATTAAAATGTTCAATTCGTGCATATATTCACCTGAAACAGCTGTAGTGAATGAACCACAATCCGTCTGCTGTTATTTGTTTATTATTCACCTTCCTCGGACCTGCAATTAGCGTGGACCTGGAGTCTGCTGAGTGCAGTACAATTGTTGCATTTACCTGTCGATATTTATATTTTGTTTTTTTTTACTTGTTTCAGTCATTGGAATGCATCCATGCTACGGCATCGTCTCGAAGGGTATAGTCAATCACATCTACCCCGGTACTATTTCTGAGTCATGCTTTCATCTCTTCTGCCGAACCACAAAGTTACGGTATTTAAAAACAAACAAACACTGGCTGTCAAGTGGTGATGGAAACAAACACACATAAACCACACACACACACACACACACGCGCGCGCGCACACACACACACCACACACACATCATGTTGCTGTTAAACTGGGCAGATACATTGCTTTAACGACGATGGAGTAGCTATAGTTCATCCAACGAGCTTCTTAACATTACTACAACCCAAGAACGTACCTGCTACATTATTTTATACGATTCTGAAAGGATAAAAGCAATGTTAACCTCAGCGGTATTTGAACTCAAAAAGTAAAGAACCGGAAGAAACGTTATTAAGCATTTTGTCCGGTTCGCTAACAATTCAACAAGCTTGCCGCCTTTACTCTTTTACTCTTTTACTTGTTTCCTTCATTTGACAGCGGCCATGCTGGAGCATCGCCTTTAGTCGAGCAAATCGACCCCAGGACTTATTCTTTGGAAGCCTAATACTTATTCTATCGGTATCTTATGCCGAACCGCTAGGTTACGGGAAGTAAACACACCACCATCGGTTGTCAAGCGATGTTGGGGGACAAACATAGGCAAACACACACACACACACACACACACACACACACAAACATACACACAGACACACAAACATATACACACACACATATATACATATATACATATATACGACGGACGTCTTTCAGTTTCCGTCTACCAAATCCACTCACAAGGCTTTGGTCGGCCCGAGGCTATAGAAGAAGACACTTGCCCAAGGTGGCACGCATTGGGAATGAACCCGGAACCATGTGACTGGTAAGCAAGCTACTTACTACACAGCCACTCCTACCCCTACTTTGATAATTTTTTCTAATTTTAGCACAAGGCCAGCAATTGAAGAGGAAAGGGAGGCAGTCAATAACTTCGACTCCAATATTTGACTGGTTCTTTATTTTATCGTCTCCGAAGCGGAGAGGATGAAAGGCAAAGTTGAGCTCGGCGATATTTGAACTAATGTCGCAAAGAGCAGGACAAAATACCGCTAAGCATTCCCGTACGGTGAGTCTATATTAATTAGTTATATTAGTTTGAGGGCGGCGAGCTGGCAGAAATGTTAGCACGCCGGGCGAAATGTGTAGCCGTATTTCGTCTGCCGTTAAGTGTTCTGGGTTCAAATTCCGCCGAGGTCGACTTTGCCTTCCATCCTTTCGGGGTCGATAAACTAAGTACCAGTTGCGCACTGGGGTCGATGTAATCGACTTAATTCCTTTGTCTGTCCTTGTTTGTCCCCTCTGTGTTTAGCCCCTTGTGGGTAGTAAAGAAATATATATTAGTTAAAAACCAGGACTGGGATTCACAGATATTGAAAAACAAAAACTAAAGACTGAAAATGTTTACAACTTCGAAAAACATCAGCAAGACTCTATTGTGGTTGGTTGGCATA
>NC_043004.1:50662383-50689883 GCF_006345805.1 Octopus sinensis | reverse complement strand
ACCTTAGGGTTCCGCCAGTACAGTCCAGGGGTTCCGCAAGAAGTTACAAAACTGCTAAAATCGACAGTAATTTTTAATTTTCCTATGCAGATGTGTGTGCATGAGACTATTAAATCATTGCACAGGGGTTCCTCGAGCCAGTGGAATGTTTCCTTGGGGTTCCACTTCAGCAAAAAGTTTGAAAAGCACTGTGGTAGAGACTATGGTGCTTGGAATGTACTTGGGCGTTACGGAATAGGAAAGGTGAACAACAATGGGTTGCATTTACTACAAATGTGCTCTGAGCTAGCGCTGGTTGTTGGGATGACTTTCATTCACCATAAGATGAAACATAAAATTACCTGGATACACCCAAGATCAAAGTGAGGTCACATGATTGAATCATGATTGACTTTGTATTAACTCGGAAAGCTGACTTACAAGATTTGTGCAGTCTCAGAGAATTACGAGGTGCTGACTGTGATACTGATCGCAAAATGGTTAGGGCCAAGTTCAAGTTCAGGGTCCGCAAGAAAATTCGTAGTGCAGGTGTACGAGTACAAAAGAAAAATGATGCAGAGCAACTAAAACAGTTGAAGTTATTTCAGAAGAGATGCGGCAATATTCATTTTGAAAGTTCATGGCAATCTTTCCGGGATGGAGTATATAAAATGGGATCAGAGGTGTTAGGTTTGAAGAGGAGACAGCACCGAGACAGGTTTGATTCCAATGATATGATGATAAATGAACTTTCAGCAACAAAGAGATCACTCGTGATAAGTTTCTTGAGCCAAACGTTAAGAACAAAGTGCGACTAGAAAAGTTGTACATGTCTCAGAAAGCAGACTTGCAAAAAGAACTCAGGAGGCTTAGAGACACTTGGTGGAGAATTTTGTCTGAGGAAGTACAGGCAACCTATGACCGGAAAGACATTAAAAGTTTCTATAGTTTATTGAGCCAAGCTTTTGGACTGCAATCTTCATCATCATATGTTCCCTTGAAGTCGAAAGATAGAAATGAGGTTTATTAAAGATCCTCCTGGAATAATGAATAGATGGAGAGAACACTTTGCAGATCTTTTCCACAATCCATCTGTAGTGAACATTGATATCGTAAACAACATTCCACAAAGAGAGATACTGCAACAGCTTCCATTGAAAAAGTAAATCTGTCATTATGTAAACTGAGTTCAGGTAAAGCTCCTGGATTGGATGATATTCCAGTTGAAATTCTGAAAGCAGGTGGGGATGATATTTCATCTGAAATTCGTGGCCTGATAACTCGAGTTTGGAATGAATCTTCTGTGCCACAAGAATGGATAAGTGGCATTCTAATGTCTGTATACAAGGGTAAGGGCCCGAAAGCAGTGTGTGGTAATTCTAGAGGTATAACTCTCCTGGCACATACGGGAAAATACTTTCAAGGATATCGTCTCGTTGAGAATGTGTGCCTACATATGATTCCTGAAGAACATATGTGCGAGGAACAATGGACATGACACTTTCTGTAAGGCAGGTTCAAGAGAAATGCTTTTGTGTAAACTTGGTTGTCCAACACATTTTGTGAACATTTTAAAGGAACTACACAGAAACATGAAAGCTCAAGTAGTCCTTAATGGTGAGCTGTCTCATGAATTTTCGGTGGACAACGGTGTCAAGCAGGGAGATATTCTTGCCCCTACATTTTTCTCTATTTATTTTGATGCATTGCTTTGGTATGCTTTTAAGGATTGCAACAAGGGAATCAGAATATGATTTCGGACATCTGGTCATATTTTTAATTTGACCCAGTTTAACCGCAAAGCAAAGACTTTCAAAATGCTTGTTAGGGAATTACTTTATGCTGATGATGGTGATTTGTTGGCACACTCAGAGGGGGATACGCAACATTTAATGGACAGATTTTCCACTGCATGCGTATATTTTGGACTCATAATTAGTTTGGAGAAAAACAAAGTAACGTTTACTCCCGTTCCAGGACAAACATATTCTGAACCAAACATTTTTGTGAATGGAACAAGGCTAGAAGTCGTCGACACCTTTGTTTACCTTGGAAGCACACTGTCAAGAGATGGTGGTCTTGATGCAGAGATATACTATCGAATAGGGAAGGGAAGTGTTGCATTTTGAAAACTCGAAAAGCGAGTATGGGTGGATAGATATTTCCCTCCAGACAAAAATCAGCGTCTATAAAGCGTGTGTATTGTCTGCACTTCTTTTTACAAGCATCATATAAAAATGCTGGAGTGATTTCATCAAAAGTGCCTCAGACATATCTTAGGAGCCAAGTGGGAATATTTCATACCAGATACAGAAGTTTTGCGCATCCCACGTTGCAGGTCAATTGAACAAAATGTTATCTTGGCTAAAATGAGATGGACTGGACTTGTTATTAGAATGAAAGACGAGCATTTACCAAAGCGTCTTTTTTATGGTGAGCTCATCTCTGGTAAGCGGCCACAACATAAGTCGAGGAAAAGGTATAAAGACTGTGTGAAAGAAAACCTGAAGAAACTAGATATGAACAAGAGTGATTGAGAAAATGATGTTCTTGATCGGAACAAGCGGAGAGGTGGTGTTAGGACTGGTTGCAATGCCTGGGAGGAAAAGATGATTCAGCACTCTGAACTTAAAAGGGTCTGTCGCAAAGGAACGATTGGAACTGTAATCAACAGTGAACATTGGATATGCATTATATGTGATCGTGTTCTGTTGTCAAAAGCAGGATATGTGAATCATATGAAGTCACATGAAAATCGTAATGCCTGATAGGTAATTTTCTTGGACACCAACCACCTCTTATGACTTGTATCATATGTCATAAAACTTGTAAGACAATATCTGGGCTTAAAAGACATATGCTAGTTCACAAAAAACATTCCTTCAGAATCAGATTCCAAAGAGCAAATATATAGAAGAAACTTGAATAATATTTGTCATTTGTGTTTTAAACCCTGCTAGTGAGAAGCTGGTCTTAAAAGTCATCTAAGGGCTCATCAACGGATTGTGCTGTGTGATGGTGTGTGTGTGTTGATGGGACGACTATCATTTGTCAAGATGAAGCAATCGACAGGCTTCTTTCAGTTTCCGTCTATCAAATCTACGCACAAGGATTTGGTCGGCCCGAGGCTATAGTAGAAGACACTTACCCAAGGTACCACACAGTGGGACTGAACCTGGAACATGTGGTTGGGAAGTAAGCTTTTTACCACATAGCCACTCCTGCGCCTTCCACATAGCTACTCAATGATATGTAAATGTAAAATCCAAGGACCCAGAAGTAAGACGCTAGTAAGGATCGAGCAACCCGTACGAATATCCTGCAAGCTAACTTGGGTTCCCTTGATTTCAATATAACCTTCACTTAACTAAGGTATCTTCGGAATAGCCCTCGTTGACTAATTATTACTTCCGAGATTCTGGTGGTTAGGAAACATATGTAGCCTGTATTTTACCTCCTCCATTCCTGCAATTTGGACGGACATACACACACACACACACAAAATCACCAGTTTGTACTGCTTCATGATTCCCTGACCATTAATAGTCAAAAGGGACACAAACAGGAGATTTTTTAAATGTTTTTTTAATATACATATATTTATATTTTTCCATGTTTTACTCATTAGACTGCGGCCATGCTGGGGCACTCCCTTGGGGAATTTTTAATCGAATAAATCGACCCCAGGCTTATTATTTTTTTCTTTTTTGTAAGCCTGATATCTATTCTGTTGGTGTCTTTTGCCGGAACGCTTAGTACAGGAGCGGGTGCATGAAAACACCAAACAATGTTGTCAAGCGGTGGTAGTGGTAGTGGTGGTGGTAGGGGTGGGGGACAAACACAATCAAACACACACGCATGCACGCACACACAGACACACGCGTGGCCCTCCACCCATGTGTCTGTCTGTAAAATTCTGCAAAACATCCGCCACCGGCCTCTTTGATGTTATCGCTATATCTGGTTTTAGGTCTCTTCCTCTTGTTCATTTGTCATATGCCGCACCTGTTAACAGCAACTCGTCTCGATCTTGTCTTCTAAGTGTATTGACCGGTAAAGATCCATTTTCGTATGATAGTATTTAACAGCATTTCTTGGTACTTTATCTTGTGAAGGACTCACTCATTATTTCTTTTATTTGTCCCGCTTATTTTGAGAATGCGTCTAAAACACCATTGTTCAAATGTTTTAATTTTGCCTTTTATCAATTTTCTTTATAATCCAGCATCAGCTCCATAGGTGACTATGCAAAACATTAATGAATTGATGAGTCATTTTTTTCTTTGTCCGCAAGGAGATGGCCTTATTCTTCCATATACTATTCAGTCATATCATAGCATTCTAGGCTATGCTGAGTCTTCACTTCATTTCACGGGTGTCATTGTTGTCATTGGTTATAAGAGTACCAAAGTACACAAAATTCTATTACGTAAAATCTCACGTGATCACCTACCCGACCAGGCTTTCAGATACTATTACACATCGCTGGTCCCAATGCGCTTTTGCAGTGACGCCACCCCGCTAGCTAAACGAGCAGGCCAACATCCTGGGAGTGAGCTTTTTTCGGATATGTGAACTATAAACGATGTGTGTGTGAAGGCACGTGGCCTAGAAGTTAGGCTGTTGCACTCATGATCGCTAAATCGTGAGTTCGGTTCCCTGAGGAGGCGACGCGTTGTGTTTTTGAGCAAGACACTTCATTTCACGTTGCTCCGACTCAATTTCGATCAGGGGAGGATGTTGGCCTGCTCGTTTAGCTAGCGGGGTGGCGTCACTGCAAAAGCGCATTGGGACCAGCGATGTGTAACAGTATCTGAAAGCCTGGTCGGGCAGGTGATCACGTGACATATTACGTAATAGAATTTTGTGTACTTTGGTAATCTTATAACCAATGACAACAATGACACCCGTGAAATGAAGTGAAGACTCAGCATAGCCAAGAATGCTATGATATGACTGAATAGTATATGGAAGAATAAGGCCATCTCCTTGCGGACAAAGAAAAAAATGACTCATCAATTCATTAATGTTTTGCATAGTCACCTATGGAGCTGATGCTGGATTATAAAGAAAATTGATAAAAGGCAAAATCAAAACATTTGAACGATGGTGTTTTAGACGCATTCTCAAAATAAGCGGGACAAATAAAAGAAATAATGAGTGGGTCCTTCACAAGATAAAGTAGCAAGAAATGCTGTTAAATACTATCATACGAAAATGGATCTTTACCGGTCAATACACTTAGAAGACAAGATCGAGACGAGTTCCTGTTAACAGGTGCGGCGTATGACAAATGAACAAGAGGAAGAGACCTAAAACCAGATATAGCGATAACATCAAAGAGGCCGGTGGCGGATGTTTTGCAGAACTTTACAGACAGACACATGGATGGAGGGCCACGCGTGTGTCTGTGTGTGCGTGTATGCGTGTGTGTTTGTTTGTGTTTGTCCCCCAACACCATCATCATCATCATCATTGTTCGACCGTGGTCGAGACAATGGAATTCACCATGCTACGCCAGACTTCACGGTCCATCATGGCATTACGGAGGTTCTGTTGCTGGATGCCTGTATCCCTGGAGATTACATCAGGGTAGGGGAGTGTGCGCCCTCTGGTATTGCGAGTAGATGGCTTCCAGAGGAGAAGAGTAGAAATTACCTCTTTTTCAGCTCTACAACAATGTCCAGCAAACTGGACTTTCTTACCTTTCACCACCACCACTACCACCGCTTGACAACATTGTTTGGTGTTTTCACGCAGCCCCTCCCGTAACTAAGCGTTCCGGCAAAATACGCAAAAAAAAATATATTACTGCATTATAGCAGTAATATTTTTTGTTGGGAGAGAGTTAAAAGTTATGGCTAGCCATAGAGCAACGGCCAGTCGGACAATTATTTTTTGTTCAGAAACCAGCTCACTGTTATGTACTGTATGTCTTTCCTCAGTTCTAGATAGGTTATGCGCATTCGGCCATTTGAGTGTCACTAGTCACCTATACTACTAAGCGCTTTATAGGTGCGAAACTAATGGCCATAACCTTTAACTTCCTAATATACATGTGTGTGTGTGCATATATATATCTTTATACATATAAAACTGAGAATGTGTGTCTGTCTGTGTGTTTCCCTAAAACTTGAGAACTACACGACCAATTTCATTCAAATTTTACACATGCCTTACTTAGGGTCCGGGGAGTGTCATCAGCAAAAAAAATGTTCAACTTCTTGCCTGGGGCGAGCCCATAGCAATATCATATCTTCTCCACTATTTCAGTATTACTTGTTAAAAGTGAAACAAAAACATTTCTCTATTTTATGTCAGATACTTTCACTTTAACAATAAAAATTAGAGATAATAATAACAATTGAATTATATGTGGTAAGTAATAATTAAAATTAAACTAAAGTATAATATAATCGTAACATAACAAAAGTAAAAATAGCAATTGGTATAAAATTGCATCAATGACTTGAACTTGAGTAAGTGGTTTCACATGAATGGGAATAAATTAAAAATAAAATTAGTGTGCAGAATGGAATAGTCCAGATAGAGCTGTGCACATACCGTTTACCACGGCTTTTACATTAGATTATTTGCTAATTAGCTAGCATTAAGTATGTATATGAAGTTTGGCTGTATGTAATGTCTGTTTTCTCGAACAGCCGCTTCTACTGAGTACTGCTGTTGGTTTATTCAACTGTGTACTGCTTTTTGATTCACCGTAAGGTTTGTTGTTATTATTATTACTGTTTAACTATTGTTATCACGTTTGTCGGTTCCTCGTAAGGGAAACGTTGTTGTGTTGCATTTGTTAAATAATTGTAAACTGTAACCCTCCCCCTTTGGGAGAAGGAGCTTTGGTTATTGTTTAAAAATGCAATTGTGTGTCCCTGTTTTGGGGAAATTGACAATATTTTCACCGTTTACAGGGAAGCATTTTTGTTAGAATGCCTTCGATAGAAGAAAGTCCAAAAATGAATTTCGCTGCAGCCGTCGGCGGGCACGAACTCATTAAAATTAAAATATAAGAAATACAAACCTATTTCGGATTGATCACCGACAAAGACGGTGAATCTAGGATAACACCACCAAACGAAATAAAAAATTAAATTAAAGAAAAGACTATTGTCTATAAAGTATACAATGTAGAGAAAAAAAAAGATTTGAACACCTGGAGGAAAGCACCATCGAAAAGTGTCTTGGTGCTACTATGAAAGATATCTAACCAGAGCGGTAAATTCGCCACAATAGAAGCAAGGTTCGAGTCAACGGAGCGTGCAAGGGAGTACTCGACTCGAACCTTGCAAAGTGGAAATATTTTATTTTTACCTTTATATCTGGGACGTAGGACGTCCCGGATAAAAATTTAAAATGTCCCCCCAGAAGTTGAGGTAGGCTGGATTGTAGCCACACTTCTATACAAGAGGGAGGACAAGATACAATTGATCGAAATTGCAAGAGACGGGCCTACAATTCCAGTCTGTTATATATTTTGAGTATTGTTATAACTAGCGATATCAAGATATAACTTTGTATTTTGTATTTTATGTGTAGATGTATATATATAGATGTACATGTAATATGTACACATATATATACACATATATACATGCACTAGCACTATGACCCGGCAACGATGGGTCATAATGCTAGTATATATATATATATATATATATATATATACATACAGTATCTCACAAGTATGTACAACCCTAAAAAATTACAGTAAAGTTGCCATTACTCTGATAATAATAATACATAAGGAAATCAAACGAAATTTATACTGAATAAAATGTATTATACATGCAAACATTATACAAATTTGGAACACAAAACAATAAGCCTTTTCGAATATATGAAGGAAATATTAATTTTCAAACGTTACAAAAGATATGTACACCCCAAAGGAAATTTGCTACATTCAATATTTCATCCACTTTTTTTTTTTTTTACTAAATTCAGATATTGCTGATAACTTCAATTCTAATCAATTTTGCACCGGTCATTGTTATTGCATCTGCAGGAATTCTGATTTGTGTACCGCGGTGAAAAATTTCTTCGTTGTGATTAAAATGGCACCAAAAGGAAAACAGATGCCTGAAGATTTGAAGAAAATTGTTTTTAATTTGCACAATAATGGTTTAGGATACAAGTTAATTAGCAAACGAATACATATTAGCGTAAACACAATTGCCAAAGTAATTCAGAAAGTACAAAGCTACTGGACAGCAATAAACGTTGCCCAGGCCGTCCTTCTATTTTAACTGCGCGTGATATTCGCCACATCCAACGTTGTGTGATGGACGACAGGTGTCGTATCGCTTCATCTTTGGCCCAGGAAGTGTCTTCTGTAAGTGGAAAGTGTGTATCTGCTCAACCAGTTCGCCGAAGTTTGAACCAGTGTGGTCTTCATGGAGGCATTCCTCGTAGGAAGCCTCTCCTCACCACCAGGTATAAATCAAGTCGTCTGTCTTTCTTTCTTTTTTTTTGTTTTGCTGAAACCTATGCAAGTAAGGGTAAGGTTTTTTTTTAATAAAATTCTTTCTTCTGACGAGACTAAAATCAACTTGTTTAGGTCAGATGGTATTAAACGAGTATGGTGACGACCAAGTGAAGACGATAGCAACAAATGCACTGTGCCTAGCGTGAAACACGGTGGCAGAAGTGTTATGCTTTGGGGATGCATGAGTGCTGCTGGTGTGGGAGGACTCGCATTTATCGAGAGAACAATGGCTTCAAGGCTTTATTGTGACATATTGCAGAAAGCATCAAGGGACTAGGAAGACATCCAAGTTCCAACATGATAATGACCCTAAACACACTTCAAAAATGACGACTAAGTTTTTATCAGATAAAAAGGTAAAGACATTGCCTTGGCCTACCATGTGTCACTTGATTTAAATCCAATAGAACATCTGTGGGATGTTTTGAAAAGGAAGATTGAAGAGAAAACCACCCGAAATGTAACACAATTAAAAGACATCATTCAGAATAAATGGGGGTGGATTTCATCTGTTATATGTGGAAATCTAGTCAACACACTTTCCCCATTTCAGCGGTAGCTTGTTCAGTCCGGAACTGTAAAAGCCTGGCAATCTAGAGTCAACAAAATCTTGGAAAACCTGTTTTATAGCATCGTCGGAATTAAATTTTTTACCTATCAAAAAGCTACCAAATTCTGAAAGAAGTGGAAGTCAGTGAGTATGGCGGATGGCGGAGAACTTCCAACTCCAACTCCTGTAGTCTCGCCATTGTCATTTTTGCGATGTGTGATCTGACGTTGTTTTGCAGTAGGAGTGAATCTGTTGACTAATCTATGCTGTTTTTTTGTAAGTTTCTGCATCATTTGGTCCAGTTAGCTGCAGTATACTTCGGCCGTGATTGATGGGCCAAGTTTAATGAAATCATAATGGATTACATCTGCGCCAGACCATCAAACATACACCATCAGCTTTGATGAATTTGATGAATTTTGCTTCTGGACTGTGTCTTGGTGGCTCGTCTTTGTTCAACCATTATACTAAACCTTTACGCTTGTTGTATTGGATCTATTTATCATCACATGTTACAATTCGATTAAAAAATTATTCATTTTTGTGATGAGAAAGTCGCATAATGCAGGCTTCCAAACGTTGCTGTTTCTCTGATTTTCATTGAGTTCTGGTGGAACCCACTTATCCAAATTTTTCATTTTACCGATTTGAACTAGGTGTGTCTATATTGTTTGCTTGCTAACACTAAACAACTACGATAATTCACGGGCACTTTGAGATGGATCAGACTTGACGGTGGCTTTCAGTTCGTCATTATCCACCTTAGTTTCTGGTCGACCGCGTTACTCATTTGTGAAGTCAAAGTTACCAGAACGAAATTTTGCAAACCAATTTGATACTGTCTGATGTGTAATAACATTAGAATGAAATACTCCATTAATATTCCGAGCTGTCTGTGATACTGTATTTCCAAGAAAGAACTCATATTTCAAAACTGTACGAGTTTCCGACTTATCCATCTCTAAACAAAAATGGCAAAAAACGATTTATAAATACTTTATAAAGCGCAAAATGAGTTAGAATAAAGAAATAGATGTGTCAGCTTTCTAACAAAAAATAAAGATTGCCAATCTATAATAATGGCGCAAAATGAGCAGCTGTCAAAGTTTACCATATACCTTACTACAAATTTCATACTTGACAACCTAATAAGTAAATAAAGTATTCATTACCAATGCACAGTCTGATATTTTAAATGATTTTAATGATGGTGACTCCAATGTTTCATGAAGTGGCTTATTCAAACCGTAAATGTAACGGTGTTACCTTGGATTTAAATAATGTTCTGTTCAATATAAGAGACAATGGATAAATTAGTATAAATGGGAGGAGTTAAGATGAAGATGGTAACGATTGACAGTGGTCAGTATTTAATTTTTAGAAGGAGGTTTAAATGAATGGGCGGGATTTATGCCTGTCAGTGTTTGGACGTGTCGTGAGACGAAGGTCTTTCCACGTTCAAACACCATTTTCCTTGTCTTGAACACCATTTTTATTCTCTTGGTGTTTTAGGTGTATGTGTAGTCGTGAGCAGACATAGTTGTCTACCGAGTTTCGGAAGTGTGGGTCAACGGAACATCAGGTATGTGACTACTGGAGGAAGAGATCGAGCTGTGGCAGCACGAAGCTGATACTAATTTTCATCTGAGTAGATTGGAGCAACGTAAAATGAAAAAGCTTCACCCAAGGACACAACGAGCCGTTCATTTCAGGAATCGTACACACTATTTTATGATAGTGAGCCAAACACTCTAACTGTTAGGCCACAAGCCTTACATACATGTATAAATGTGTGTGCGTATATACATATATGTGTATATGTTTACATTTGGACATGAGGGGCATTTACAGGTGTTTGTAAGTAGAATTGCGACCATATGTGATTACATATACAAACGCGTGTGTACTTACATTTAACTGTATACATACATACATACATACATACATACATACATACATACATGCATACATACATACATACATACATACATACATACATACATACGTACGTACGTATGTATGTGGGGGCGGGGTTCTGTGAGTAAAAGCACAAGGGCGCATGGCTAATGACTAGGGCGTAGTACTCACGATCGCGAGATCGCGGTTTCCATTCCCGGACCGGACGATGCATATGTTCTTGAGCAAAAGAGTTCATATTGTATTACTTTGTGATCACTTCGGCGTCTGACGTACGGCACCCGTAACAGCTTATACCTGACGTAAGGCACACCGTGCACCCGTACAGTTTATATCGATTTCATAAAGACAGTGAGCTAATTTACAGCAGAAGCACTTGCTCACTATAAATCAGTTGTTCTCAACCGGCGTCCCTATGACCGTTGAGGGCTCACATAAAATTTTGTTGTTAAAGAGTATGTGCAGTTAGTTATAATTCTATAGTACATAAAATACTTTAATTTCTTTTTATACACTTTTAATTATAAAACCACAATAAGGTTTTTTCTAACATCACATGGCCATGAGGGTCCACCCGAGTTTTAAAAAAAGGAATGAAAGGGTTCCATAGTAAATAAATGGTTGAGTGGTACTGCTTATAAACAAATCACCTGTACGGCTTTATTAGACCTTCTCAGTGAAACATTGCTTGTCAGTAAGAGATAGATCTTGGAATGACTCGGGGATGATATAGGACGAACGCTATGTATCAAAAGAAGGACAAAATAAAATAGAAAAGGAAAAAACGTAGGGATGTCCGCTTCATGGAAACATGACAGTAATGTGGTCGTTAGCATGCGTAATATAGTAGCCTAAAACATTTGATTAATTGAAAGTGGTGGAAGCACTCCGTCGGTTACGACGATGAGGGTTCCGGTTGATCCGAATCAACGGAACAGCCTGCTCGTGAAATTAACGTGTAAGTGACTGAGCACTCC
The DNA here is from genome assembly GCF_006345805.1 of Octopus sinensis. Lineage (NCBI taxonomy): Eukaryota > Metazoa > Mollusca > Cephalopoda > Octopoda > Octopodidae > Octopus > Octopus sinensis. Next base: position 50,677,957 of record NC_043004.1, on the reverse strand, counting down.
ACAGACACGTGTACCCTTAACGTAGTTCTCGGTGATATTCAGCGTGACACAGAGAGTGACAAGGCCGGCCCTTTGAAATACAGGTACAACAGAAACAGGAAGTAAGAGTGAGAGAAAGTTGTGGTGAAAGAGTACAGCAGGGATCACCACCATCCCCTGCCAGAGCCTCGTGGAGCTTTAGGTGCTTTCGCTCAATAAACACTCACAACGCCCGGTCTGGGAATCGAAACAGCGATCTTATGACCGCGAGTCCGCTGCCCTAACCACTGGGCCATTGCGCCTCCACAATTGAAAGTACTAGCCGTGGTAATGAGAACAATCCAACTTTTTATTTAAACAGACTCTATTTAAGAGTATAATATACAATGTGTTCTTCCTTTTTAAAGAAAGCAGAGGGCGAATCGAGGATTATTTAACAAAGTTTCTAGCCACTGAGACATGTTTCCTCAGAGAATGCTCTTACAAACCTACACAAGTGAACGTGTGAAAAACAAAATAGGAATTTAGAAACAAGTAACTAGTGTTTAAACATAGAATGGATATGGGGGTCCACCAGAATAAAATTGCAATTAAAGAGGTCCATAGGTCAAAAAATGGCTGAGAACCGCTGACCTTGAGATTACTGTTGTTGGCTATTGTTAATTATTGTTCTTGCTTTGATGTTTGTGATCGCTGTTACTGTTCTTGCCATGGTGTTTGCGTCGCTGTTGCTGATAAAGCAGTAACGAAGTATGAAAATCCCTGATTATATTATTTGATGTGAAGGCGCGTGGCTTAGTGGTTAGGACATTCGACTGACGATTGTAAGGTCGTGAGTTCGATTCCCGGCGATGCATTGTGTCCTTGAGCAAGACACTTTATTTAACGTTGCTCTAGTCCACTCAGCTGGCAAAAATGAGTTGTACCTGTATTTCAAAGGGCCGGCCTTGTCACACTCTGTGTCACGCTGAATCTCCCTGAGAACTACGTTAAGGGTACTCGTGTCTGTGGATTGCTCAGTCACTTGCACGTTAATTCCACGAGCAAGCTGTTCCGTTGATCGTATCAGCTGGGACCCTCGTCGTTGTAACCGACGGAATGCTCCTATATTATTTGATGTGCCTTTTTCTTATTCAATACAATAAGGTGAAAATTGGGTTTGAAGTAGCTGTTATGTCTAGCATGTGGCAGAACTAAATAAAGACTCACTTGTCCGGGTGTTCAATAGTATTGTTTATGTCTGTAGAAGCAATAAAAATGCCATATTTCACTCTATATATTTAATAACCACTTGATATATATATAAGGGCAAAGGCTATATAAAATACAACACACAGACACACACACACACACACACACACACACACACACACACACACACACACACACACACACACACACACACACAGGTGGATAAATACAGATAGATACGTATATATATTCTTTCACACGTTTCAGTCATTTGACTTCGGCCGTGCTGGAGCACCGCTTTTAGTCACAGAAATGGACTCCAGGACTTATTCTTTGTAAGCCTAGCACTTATTCTATCGGCTCTATATACATATACATACACATGTACACTTAGCAAAATATACATCCTTACCTATCGAGACCCAACTAATTTCAATCTCTAATCCCTAACCTGATATGAAAAACTTATCTTGTGCGAGTGTTTATAAGTACCTATATATGCACACATATATATGCACTTGTGTGTGGGTATCTATCTATCTATCTATCTATCTATCTATCTATCTATCTATCTATCTATATATTATTTTCATTCTTTTATTCTTTTACATGTTTCAGTCATTTGACTGCGGCCATGCTGGGGCATCGCCTTTAGTCGAACAAATCGACCCCAGTACTGTAAGCTTAGAACTTATTCGATCAATCGCTTTTACCAAACAGTTAAGGTACGGGTACACAAACACACCAACATTGGTTGTCATGTGATGGTGGGGAGACAAACACACACACACACACACACACAAAACACACACACACACACACACACACACACACACACACATGTATATATATATATATTATATATATATATACTAGCAGTATCGCCCGGCGTTGCTCGCGTTTGTAAGGGAAATAACTATACAGCATTTTTAGAGAGTTATAGCCAAAAAGTAGCAAAAAATGCATTAAAAATGGAAAAAATATGATGGTAATTTTTTTTATAAATCGTTGACTTATCGTAGACATTTTTAGAGAGTTACTTCCCTTTAAAAAAATATGCATTAAAATGGAAAAAATGATGGTAAATTATTTTTAAAATCGTAGACTCATCGTAGACGCGCGCTAATACCCAGAAGGGCTCGATATGAATCACGACTATAAGATACCTGGTTTTGGTTAAACTGCACCGCAAAATGTGGGAGTAGTTAGGAATCTAAATCGTAGGAGACAGACACTCACACAACTTCACTTTTATATATAAAGATAAACTTACTTGGAGGAAAGAAAAGAAACGAAACGACGCGAGGGCGCTCACTCATACAATAATTTAATAAATAAAATATATGCATACATACATACATATATGTACGTACCTACATCTATATGTATATATACATGCATAAATATATATATATATATATATATATAGATATATATATATATATATATATATATATATATATATATATATATATATCGCGAGAAAGAAGCAACAAGAATGGATAGGTTTTTAGTACAATCGTTTCATACAAGGACAGGCTTTATTAAAAGTTGTAAAAATTACAGCATATAAACGTGTCCCGTACTCATCAGCTAAAATACATGTGAGTTCTCTAGACATCCTAGTGGTTGAGGCTATACTCATGAAGTAATGTAGATAATTAAGTAACATAAACAGATTTCCAAAGTTCATTACAGTTCTTTAAAGATGATGTACAGTCTTATCACAGGATTTTAAAAAAGTTTCTAGAGAGGCTAAGAATTTTCTATTCTTAGCCTCTCTAGAAAGCCCTTCAGCCTTTAAAAGTTAAATAGCTACAGCCTCTTGTAAATAGCAGTAATGTGATTAATGTGGCAAATACCTAATCATATAACAAGAATTGATACCTACCTCATTGTGTTCAACCATTGATAAATTTATCGCCTGTGAATATGAATTCCTCTTCATTTCTCTGGAAATTTACATCTACACCATTGGAAATTGTGCATCTATACAAAGGATTAATTCACCCTCTCTGTAATGCTAATAAGCAGGAATTGAGACCCACCTCGTTGTGATTAACAATGGATAATTTGTCTTCTGTGAGTATGTAATCCCTCATCATATCTCTGGAAATTCATATGTGCTCTATGGATTAGGTCACCTTCTATGTGATGCTATTAAAACTTTTTTAAAATCCTGTGATAAGACTGTACATCATCTTTAAAGAACTGTAATGAACTTTGGAAATCTGTTTATGTTACTTAATTATCTACATTACTTCATGCGTATAGCCTCAACCACTAGGATGTCTAGAGAACTCACATGTATTTTAGCTGATGAGTACGGGACACGTTTATATGCTGTAATTTTTACAACTTTTAATAAAGCCTGTCCTTGTATGAAACGATTGTACTAAAAACCTATCCATTCTTGTTGCTTCTTTCTCGCTTATAATCACCCCGCATTACTGTATTGTTAAAACAGTATAGTTTTTTTTGGTGCATCTAAGTTAGGTACCATATTCAAGTAAATTCATTTAAATTAACTTGAATCTTTATTGCTTTTTGTATATATACATTTATATATTTGAGTACAGGACACCACAAATGGACGTAGAACTCAACGAGAAACGAAAACATAAAAACATGGAAACGGACTTCTTTTAACAACGAAAAAACAGAGCACAAGACAAACAACACAAGGAACATTCCCCTTCATCAGCTGTCCCCGGTTCGACTCCATGCGTAAGCAGCAGAAATATGACAAAAGCTGTTACTCGGAATTTCATGTTCCCGTTCGTCTGACAGTTTTGTTAAAATATCTTAACAAAACTGTCCACCTTGTTTCACATTTATGTGCTTACTCCGGTTTTGACCCTGTTATCTCCCCTATTTTCGCTCTTGCGTCTCAGATCGCCATGTTGATTCGCTAGCTTCTGCACGCATTTTTTTTCTCTCCTTGTTTCTCTCCTTGTTTCTTTTCTGTGTATCTTTCTATTGAAGAGCGTAGGCTCGAAACGTAAAAGACTTGTTTTATTTATATTCCTGAGCGCCATACTAATACAATTGTTTGTTTGTATTCCACCTGCCTTCGTCTTTTGTTTATTTTCATAAAGCTTCTCGTTATATATATATATATATATATAATATATATATATATATACGTACACACAGAAAAATGCATACATACATATATACATACATATAAATGTATGTGTGTGTATATATATATATATATATATATATATTATATATATATATATATATATTATATATATAATATATATATATATATATATATACATATATATATATATATATATATATATATTATATATATATATATATATAATATAATTCGAGACAAAACCACTATTTAAGCCAAACAAGGAAAGACTTAATCAATACATAAAATTTTAATATAAATTAAATAAACCGCCACTACAAATGTTTCATGTCTGCTCCGACAATCTTCAGGTGGATTTTCGATCTTCTAATCAGTATCAAAATTTGATACTGATTAGTATATATATATATATATATATATATATATATAAATGCATGTATATACATATGTGACCGCATGTGTATCGTTGGCGATTTTCTTTCTCCGTCTTCCCTTCTTTGGACTTTTACTATATTTCTGACGAAGAGCTCCGCTCGAAACGTTAAATTCTCCTTCTTTCTTTCCTTTCCTGTGCGTCCGATAACACTGCACTTAGTCTACGTCCTCGCGTTGTTGTGATTTTCTTTGTTCGTGTTTGGATTAACTATATATACACATGTATATATAACTATGCTAATATCTATATGCACACGCACATATACACTCACACACGCATATATGTACTCACACATGTAAATTAAAAAAACCTTAAGCTACCAAGGATCGATTTATGTGCTAAGTATACATATATAGGCGCAGGAGTGGCTGTGTGGTAAGTAGCTTGCTAACCAACCACATGGTTCCGGGTTCAGTCCCACTGCGTGGCATCTTGGGCAAGTGTCTTCTGCTATAGCCTCGGGCCGACCAAAGCCTTGTGAGTGGATTTGGTAGACGGAAACTGAAAGAAGCCCGTCGTATATATATATATATATATATATAATATATATATATATATATATATATATATATATATATATATATATATTATATGCGTGTGTGTGTTTGTCCCCCTAGCATTGCTTGACAACCGATGCTGGTGTGTTTATGTCCCCGTTACTTAGCGGTTCGGCAAAAGAGACCGATAGAATAAGTACTGGGCTTACAAAAAGAATAAGTCCCGGGGTCGAGTTGCTCGATTAAAGGTGGTGCTCCAGCATGGCCGCAGTCAAATGACTGAAACAAGTAAAAGAGAGTAAAAGAGTAATATGAGCGTCAAAATATACATCACCATTCAGATAATTCATGCATGGCGTGTGTATGAGCGCGTGTGTATGTGTGTATGTCTGCGAAGGAGTTCGCTTGCGTGCATGCTAGCGTATGTGTGTTGGCTCACATATATTCATTCATAGATATATAAACGCTCACATACACACACAAACACAATCACACACGCGCGAGCATCCGTAACTGATAGCGAGCAGTGAGTGTCGGTCTATCAATCAGCCAGTGGTTATACGGCGTTTTGTTCAGTGAACATTTTTCCCAGCCAACCAGTTGGCCTATTTTAAAGATGCGATCCTGTATATTCGTGTGTAGCAGAACAGCAGCTGGTATGTCCACACATGTTAGCCGTACTGTATTGCATGTATTGAAGGCCAGTTATCTATCTATCTATCTATCTATCTATCTATCTATCTATCTATCTATCTATCTATCTATCTATCTATCTATCTATCTATCTATCTATCTATATATATATATATCTATCTATATATCTATCTATCTATCTATCTATCTATCTATCTATCTATCTATCTATCTATCTATCTATCTATCTATCTATCTATCTATTTATCTCCCGCGAGAATTGGGATGCGGGACGAGCGTGTCTGCATACGCGGACGACGTCCCCGTCATAGTGTCAAGGCACGAGCACATCGAGCTGGTCGGCGAGACACTGAAAGACTACGAAGCGGTGACAGGAGCGAAAATCAACCGGGAAGTCAGTGGACTTGCGGCTCGGCACCTGGAGAAGCAAGCCCATGCCGTCCACCAGCACCTCCGTCGTGGGACGCTGGACGGACGGCCCGGTTGAGTTGCTCGGGGACTGGTTCGGTTCGGACCTCCAAATGGAGAAGAACTGGAACGAGATAACGAGTAGGGTGGTCACTCTCGCCCGGCAATGGGCCGAGAGGAAACTGTCCCTAAGAGGTCGGGCGGAGGTGACGAACACGTACATCGCGTCCATCATCTACTACCGCCTGACCGTCGTACCTTGTCCCGACCCTACCATCACCAAACTAGAACGCATTGTCTTCCGCTTCTTGTGGAAAGGATGCGTCCCGATGGTTAATGATGCGCAGACACGCGCTGAGACTGCGACATCTCCGGCTCTATGTAGACGACGGTGAACAGTTGTGGTCGCCGTTTGTGGTCCCGCAGTTGTGGTCCCGCAGCTCGTATCCATGACAGAACTGCAGTCATGGATCAAAAAGAGGCTGAGGAAGGGCAAATGGCACCGCGAGTGTCGCATTGCTCTCAAGCAACTATGCTGTCCCGGGTCGACCTTGAGCGACTTCAACACAACCCAAGCATCCTATAGGGGATTAGTGGAGGGAAGGTACGACGACTATCTTGGGGCGAACCTGGGCGTCGACGAGGAATACCTGACCCGCCTGTTTCAAACGACTTTCGGCCCGGGACCTATGGACAACTTCCAGAGATCCCTGGCCTGGCAGTGCTACCGAGAAGCGTTACCCGTTCGGGATAAGCTCTATAGGCATGGCTCGAGAAACACGGGGCCGACCTGCCCGAGATGCGGTCAGAGCGACGAAACCGTTCTGCACGCAATCGTGCAGTGTCCAACAATCTCCGACCTGTGGGCTTATGTCGAACGACTGCTGTCACGTGTGGGACGTGTCGGTTTATCAGCCGAGTCTATCGTTAATATCGTCGCGCCTCCTTCCTTCAAACGGGAAGGAAGAGCTATTTTTATCATACTTGTGGCTATGGTGAAAGAATGTATCTGGTGGACGAGCCTGAAAGGATTAGAGACAAACACTTTCCTCTCTGGTCAATCTCTCATCAACTTCAAGTATCACTTGAAGAGGAAAGTGTGAGTAGAGAGGCAAGTTTTGTCTAGTGAATGTTTTAAAAAAAGATGGGTGAATGTAGCAAGGATGGCACGTATGAATGACGAAGCCACCTTGACTATGATCCTATGAACCGTAAAAATTAATACAGAGAGTTGCTTATTTGTAAAAAAAATTATAACATGTGACTTCATTGACCGAGGTTACCGTGGTCTTTTCCGTAGGCTTCTCTTTCCACGGATAAACCTCACCTGTCCTCCCCTTTACACTTTATATTGACATTTCTGTGATAACGATCCCTATTGATCGATTTTTTTCTTTTCTTTTTATTTTCATTCCCCTCCCCGTTTTTTTTTTGCTTTCCTCTTTCTTTCCTTTTACGATCCCTTTTGATCGAAAACCAAACCCCCTTTTTTATCCCCCAAAGGAAAAGCTCTACCTTGTAATTTGTCCCGTCTGTGTGCAGCCCTATGTGGCTAATAAAGAAACATATCTATCTATCTATCTATCTATCTATCTATCTATCTGTTCTTTTCTTTTCTTTTCTTTTCTTTTATGTTTCAGCCCCTTTTATTCCTTTACTGGCTTCAGTCATTCGACTACCGCCGTGATGGGGTTTTAGTCGAACAAATTGATCCAAGGACTTACTATTTTTCTTTTAAAGCTAGTATTTATTCTATCGGTTATTATTATTTTTTTGCCGAACCGCTACCTTACGGGAACGTAAACACCAGTATCGGTTGTCAAGCGTGTAAAGGAGACAAACACAGACACACAAACATACACACAATCGCGCGCGCATATATGTGTGTATGTATATGTGTGAATGTATATATGTATATATATTTGTGTGTGTGTGTGCGTGTCTGTGTGCGTGTGTGTGAGTGTGTGTATTTGTGTCTGCGTTTGTATCCCCAATATCGCTTGACAACCGATGTTAGTGTGTTTACGTCTCCATAACTTAGTAGTTCGGCAAAAGAGACCGATAGAATAAGTCTTAGGCTCACAAAGAATAAGTCCTGGGGTCGATTTGTTCGACTAAAGGCAGCGCTCCAGCATGACCGCAGTCAAATGACTGAAGCAAGTAACAGAAAATAAAAGAAATATATATATTGTTATATTTCGGGATCCTGCTGAGGATACACGTGGGATGGAAGAGGTCACAGATGTGTGGAGAATGATTTTCAGACAATGGACGTGTCTGTGTGTGTGTGTATGTGTGTGTGTGTGTGTGTGTGGTGTGTATGTGTATGTGTGTGTGTGTTTATATATATATAAAGAGAACGTCAAAACACACGCACCAATAAGGTCAATACGCTTCGGATTTGTCAAAGACATGCTTCAGTGTTTCTAAAATTGAATAAAATAAATAAAATAATGATGAAACAATATATATATATATATGTGTGTGTGTGTGTATGTATGTATGTATAAAGTCAATCCAAACAAGAACAAGCAAGAAAGAAAAACAACAACGCGAGGACAGTATTATTGGACGCTCAGGAAAGGAAAGAAAAGAAAGAGGATTTAACGTTTCGAGCGGAGCTCTTCATCAGAAATATAGAAAAAGTCCAAAGAAGGGAAGACGGAGAAAGAAAATCGCCAACGATACACACGCGGTCACACATACACACACAGACACAGACACACACACACACACTCACACATAAATAAATATACTCACACAGACACACATACACACACACAAATATATATATATATATATCTATATATATATATATATATATATATATATATATATATATATATATATATATATAATATAAATGGACCATAACAAAACTTGACTTAAACAGGATTTATATAATCCTATCAGGTGGTGCTATTAAGTTAGATATGACCTGGACCTATCTTTGATCGAAACATATCAGGTAATACATACATACATATCTAAGTTATGTATATATATATATAATTATTATTTGAGGGTTATATATATATAGGTTAGCAAAGTTAGTGGTTGGAATAACTTCTAAGGTATCCGTTTTTACTACCGGTATAAATTATATATTTAGAAGGTTGTTTGTTATGGCGTGTTTATGATTGATCATTGGTTTCGCACCCATAAAGCGTTTATCTGTATAGGCGATTCGTCAGGCTCAAATAGCCATAGGGTACAGCTATCTGCCTATTGTTCGTTTCTTTCCAATGCTATTTTGGGTAAATATGGAAAATATTTTGAAAAATAGAGGTTTTATAGCTCTATTCTTCCTCTACAACTTTATATATATAAAAAATTTTTTACTTCTTTTCAGACGTATGGCTATAGAGTACCAAGTAGGAAACGAGCATTTTCTATACTTGTTTCTTTTTGCTTCCAATCAAGCTGGCAAAGCTGCCAAACTGCTCGAGAGATTTCTGCTGTCTACGGGAAAAAGGTAGTATTACTGAAAGAACTGCAGAGAAATGGTTTTTTTACTTAGTTCATTAGCGCAAGAGATTCTGGCTAACGAAACACAGCGATGTCGAAACAACGGTTGTCCCAGAGTCCTTTGCGCTAATGAACTGAACGAGTTACGAATACTTATTCGTCGTAAATGAGAAGCTGTTCTCCTGCGGTGAAGCACAACAGCCATTGAGATGATCACGTTCGAATAAGTGAGAATGCATTAAAAATAAAGGTGCAAATCATCATACGTGTGTGTGTGTACGTATATGTATATATGTGTGTATTCAAACCACACATACACACACATATACATACACACACATCTATATACATGTTATTTTGTTTAGAGTGGCTGTGTGGTAAGTAGCTTGCTTATGAACTACATGGTTCCGGGTTCAGTCCCACTGCGTGGCATCTTGGGCAAGTGTCTTCTGCTATAGCCCCGGGCTGACCAATGCCTTGTGAGTGGATTTGGTAGACGGAAACTGAAAGAAGCCTGTCGTATATGTGTGTATATATATATATAATATATAATATATATATATATATATATATATATATATATGTATTATGTGTGTGTTTGTGTGTCTGTGTTTGTCCCCCTAGCATTGCTTGACAACCGATGCTGGTGTGTTTACGTCCCCGTCACTTAGCGGTTCGGCAAATGAAACCGATAAAATAAGTACTGGGCTTACAAAGAATAAGTCCCGGGGTCGATTTGCTCGACTAAAGGCGGTGCTCCAGCATGGCCGCAGTCAAATGACTGAAACAAGTAAAAGAGATAAAAGAGAAAGAGAGAAAGAGACCCCACTTTGGGCTTGTGATTACCTGAATTACTGTGTGTATGCATGTGTGTGTGGAAAAAACTTACATTCGGATGTGCGCGTGTCACTGTGCACAACTTTCGTTCCATGTGATATAAAGTTATATCTAGATATATCAGACCTGCTCTGCTTAAACCGCATTGTTGCTTTCATTGTTGTGTTCCATCAGCATTCTTTATTTTTAAAGGTCTATATACTTTCTGTCTTTAGTGTGTCTTTGTAATGGCCGTCAGGATAATCCTTCTTGTGAATAGTATTATAGAGTCCCTTAGCAACAATGTTATGTCACATGAAAATGTAAAACTCCCGCATACTTTTGGGCTGCTGATGATGATATGAACGATACGTTTTATATTAGTATATATTTCTTTACTACCCACAAGGGGCTAAACACAGAGGGGACAAACAAGGACAGACAAAGGGATTAAGTCGATTACATCGACCCCAGTGCGTAACTGGTACTTAATTTATCGACCCCGAAAGGATGAAAGGCAAAGTCGACCTCGGCGGAATTTGAACTCGGAACGTAACGACAGACGAAATACGGCTTGGCACTTTGTATCGCAGCCAGGAGGTTTCGAGGCATTCTTTTCTCTTTTGCTGATCAGGTGTTTAGTAGCTGTCTCCTGTTCTTGACTATCATAAACATAGCTTTTAGATGTGATGTATTTATCACACAGGTTCTGTAGAGCTGCTCTTCCTATTAATGTTGCAGGAATTCTTTAGCTAGTGGGATGAGTACCTATGCATAACCTTCTCTTGGTCAGAATATTTCTCTTCCAAGTCTGTGTTGGTCAATCCAGCCAACTTTGGTTCACATGGATCAGCTATAAAATCGGAATTCTTGTAAGGAGTTCTTCGCCTAATCTCACGATGTTATTACCTTAACTCTTGAGTATACATGTGATGTATTTATTTCTTTCTTTACAGATCAGTAGGTGTTGTGACACTTAAATGCCGGCAGGACTGATCCTATAATATAAATCCAGTCAAAGTCGTTACCGCCTGCGAAAAATGCTTAGCGGCATTTCTTCCGATTTTACATTCTGAATTCAAATGCCGCCAGGGTCCACTTTGCTTTTCATCCTTTCGGGGTCGACAAAATAAGTACTGGGGTTGATATAATCGACTTATCCCTTCCACTAAAATTGCTGGTTTTGTGCCAAAATGTGAACCACTATTGGTGTCACTATTGATGTGGAAGTTACCAGTTATTCTTATGTATCTTCCTAGGCCAGACGTCCAAGTTACAGATTTCTTCAAGTGTCCAGTCTGATATCCTAAATGTTGATATTAGCACTGACACAGCGGAAGCATTATGGGATATAGTTTTATTGAATGCAGAGAGCTATGACTTCTGAAGTATTCTTTTGTCGCTTAAGCTTTATTTATTTCTTTATTGCCCATAGGGGTGGGGTGGGGGCTAAACATAGAGGGGTAACTGGTACTTATTTAATCGACCCCGAAAGGATGAAAGGCAAAGTCTACCTCGGCGCACTTTGAACTCAGAATGTAACGGCAGACGAAATACCTATTTCTTTACTACCCACAAGGGGCCAAACACAGAGGGGACAAACAAGGACAGACACACATCGACCCCAGTGCGTAACTGGTACTTATTTAATCGACTCCGAAAAGATGAAAGACAAATTCGACCTCGGCGGAATTTGAACTCAGAACGTATCGGCAGACGAAATACCGTTAAGCATTTCGCCCGGCGTGCTAACCTTCAGCTTTATTCATGGCACCAACATATGCGTTATTCTCATCGATTCCAAAGTATTTGCAACGTTCATTACCGGTGACAGCGATGATAGACAGGCCATTGATATTCATATTTCTTGCCTGGTTGGCAATCTTCTTGCGATTAACTACCAGATACGAGCACTTGTCTTGGTCAAACTTCCTTCTTATGTCCCATGAGAAATTGTAACTTATTCTGTTTCTGGGCGTCAAAAATATTATTTGAATAGAGCTTAAGGCTATCAACAAAAAGTGTGTGGGTGAATTTAATCTTTCTGTCATCCGCAGTATCTGTCATGTAACCTTCGTATTGCCTTAACAAGGCTGCCAAGGAGTTTACTCTTCAGACGAAAGGTGTTACAGATACGCTATCGCCCTAGAATATTCCTGTTAGCAACTAATTTTGTTAGTGACCATAGTGGTAGCTTCAGTTCTTATCGATATCTCTAAGGTCCATGTTGTAATCAACCTCTTAATGGCATTGAATTTAGTAGTTGGAGCGCTAGCAAGGGGTAATGACTCCATTATCCACGCATACAGACAACAAGTTTCGGCGGTATTGTTTCGTTTCGTTAGAGACAGCGTTGTCGACAAGTTGTCCGGCATAACTCCAGACGGCTTTCTTTCCTGCTGCCTACTCTTTAGTTACTACATTGAGTATTTCAAAGTGATTCTGGGCAAATACATTCAAACAACCTGTGTATAATTAATACATCATATTCATTCACGCTATGGACCGTAGTTTTTTTTAACTCATGCACCTTCTGGTTTTTAGCTACTAATGTAGTACTTGCGACTACTAAGCGGTCTGGCACATCAAATTTAGCGGTTGAATTTAGCATTTGGTTAACGAAGGCTGCCCTTTAGAATGGGAGCTTTCTCTACCAATAACTGACCATTATTCTCTCTCAGATGTTTTCCCGTTCGGCAGTTTTGCAATAACCGTTAAGAGAATTTCAATAGGAGAGACGTTTGCGCAGGACTCATTCTGTAGTTCAATTAACTACTTTGCACCACGGATATGTAGTTTGTTTTCATTCAAGATTCTTAACCAAAATCACTCTAGGTCATCCTGAGCGATTTTCCCAACTTGGCCGATGTTACTTTGTATACTGCGTTGCTTTATCGAAAATTCGAGATTGTTGGCTTTTCTTTCTAGTTGGTGTTTTTTATGACCAAATTGTTTCCCTTACCGCTCACAGTTCGTGTGTACGGGCAACTGGCTTGCTCATTATTGTTTCTATTCGACTTGAGATTTCCGGCACTCCGTCGGTTTCAATGAGGAGTCTTCCAGTTGATCCGATCAACGGGACTGCCTGCTCCTGAAATTAACGTGCAAATGGCTGAGCACTCCACACATGCGTATCCTTAACGCAGTTCTCAGGGGGATTCAGAGTGACACAGAGTGTGTGACAAGGCTGGCTCATTGCAATTCAACTACAACCCATTTTTGCCAGCTGAGTGCACTGGAGTGACATGAAATTAAGTGTCTTGCTCAAAGACACAACGCGCAGACGGGAATCAAGCTCAAGAAAATACGATCGTGAACCGAATATCCTAACTACTTAGCTACGTGTCTTCACACGTGATAATATATTATATAAAATCCGTTCTATTTGTCTGTGTGTGTGTCTTCAAGGATCTCGGGCATCCTCCATCCGATTGCGCTCAAATTTGACATGTAGATACCGACGGCATCAGGGCGTGTATAAGTCTTGAAAAAATTACAAAAATCGATTCCAGGTGAGAATGCGATCGATAAAGCCGTGGGAACGTGCATTTGTACGCGCAAGTACATTAGCTGTTGCGATCGATTTTCCATCTAGAATTACCTCCAGCTAACTCATTTGCATGCATCGTTTTTGTCCTGCTTTTCTTCTGTCAACCTGTACATAACTGCACCTTCCATTTTTTGTTGTTTTTGTACTGCTCAAAAGCACGTTTCTTTCCTGCCAAGCTTACTGTTTAAACCATGTTTGTGTTCTCCCTGTCAACAGCCTTATCATTACTGGTACTTTAAATTCTTCGTTTGAATATTTGTGTGAATAAAATCGTTTTTCTTTGGAATAGAAAAAAGTCTATCTTTATTTCTTCTTTTGCTGGTGTCTCAAATTTAGGTTAAATCAGTGTTTCTCAAAGAGGAGGCCTATGGGACGGTCGGACAAGTTGTTATGAGAAAATTTGGTTTAAATGTTTGACAACTCAGCTCCGTCCATTGGACGGGCGATGGTGGTGGTGGGGGCGGGGGCGTTTTGCTCGTCTATCATAAAATGAAAGCTGGTGGTTCATGAATTTATTATTCACTTTGCTTTTAATGATAATATCCAGTTATCCAATATTTTCCTGAGTCTGTCGATATGTGGCTGGAGAGAGGTAATCCATTTTAGGTGTTTCTTCTCACTACGATCGATCTCCGCTACTCACTTCGGCTGGCGAATAGTAATCGCAGTACAATACAGCAGAAAGTGGAGGCGCAATGGCCCAGTGGTTAGGGCAGCGGACTCGCGGTCATAAGATCGCGGTTTCGATTCCCAGACCGGGCGTTGTGAGTGTTTATTGAGCGAAAACACCTTAAAGCTCCACGAGGCTCCGGCAGGGGATGGTGGTGATCCCTGCTGTACTCTTTCACCACAACTTTCTCTCACTCTTACTTCCTGTTTCTGTTGTACCTGTATTTCAAGGGGCCGGCTTTGTCACACTCTGTGTCACGCTGAATATCCCCGAGAACTACGTTAAGGGTGCACGTGTCTGTGGAGTGCTCAGCCACTTACACGTTAATTTCACGAGCAGGCTGTTCCGTTGATTCGGATCAACCGGAACCCTCATCGTCGTAACCGACGGAGTGCTTCCACTCCACAGCAGAAAACATTCAACGTTCAAAATTTGAGTTGGAGTTTCAATCTCTGCTAATTATTCGTTAGCTATTTAGTCGATCGCGGATAACATTAGGTCGGTAGGTTTTCTATCGATTCGTGTTGTAATTGTTTGATTTTTAGTTAATGTTGATGGTGAAATTTTGCTTGAATTTT
Source organism: Octopus sinensis (assembly GCF_006345805.1). Classification (NCBI taxonomy): domain Eukaryota; kingdom Metazoa; phylum Mollusca; class Cephalopoda; order Octopoda; family Octopodidae; genus Octopus; species Octopus sinensis. The sequence continues at coordinate 50,662,601 of NC_043004.1, read as the reverse complement.
GCTGTTAAGTGTTTCTTCCGTTGTTCGGATTCTTCACAAATTATTACTGTTCGTTTGTAATCGGTTATTGCTTGCTCGTCTAATGGCAAAATGGCCGTCTGTTATATTGTAAACGCATGGTCTGTATTGTTTACGACCTTCTCTGACCAATACACAGACACACACTGACACACACAGACAGACACATACACACACACACACAGAAACACACACACACG
>NC_043004.1:50654883-50657383 GCF_006345805.1 Octopus sinensis | reverse complement strand
CTTTTTGCTGGAGTGGAACCCCAAGGAAACATTCCACTGGCTCGAGGAACCCCTGTGCAATGATTTAATAGTCTTATGCACACATATCTGCACAGGAGAATTAAAAATTACTGCCGATTTTAGCAGTTTCGTAACTTCTTGCGGAACCCCTAAACTGTACTGGTGGAACCCTAAGGTCCCGCGGAACCCTGGTTGAAAACCACTGGTCTACAGAGACATGAGAAGAGAATTAAATATCATAGAAGCTCTTTCACGAGAAGTCATAGACTCCTACTGGGGGAAAATCTTTTGCGAAGACATGGAGTTTAATCGAGTTACTCTGTGGCTGTAAGAATTTCGGATTAATCATTGTCCCTGCATTACACCTAAGACATGCAGCACCGGTTGTGATACCGTTGTGACTGTAATCCAGAAACATTGAGGATGGAAAAGACCTGGAAGAGACTTGATTGTTGGATACTGGCACAAGAAGCTAACCTACCGACATCGAAATTCTCTGCGTTCAATAAAGCAGTGGCTCACAATGCGTTTGCAGTACCAGTACTCATACCAATATTTGGGCTACTTGACTGACCGCTTGGTGAAATACGAACCATTGATATGAAAACCCCGAAGATACTGACCAACTCAAATAAATTTCACATCAACAGTGACGTAGACCGTCTCTACCTGAAACGAAAACAAGAAGGCAGAGGTTTAACAGATCCAGACTGCCTTTAAGTTTTTTATCATATCCCTTCGGCAACATCTTTTAACCGCCAAGTGTTGAAAGGCATTTCTTGACCAAGTTTACACATACGTGACAGAAAGCAGCTCCTCGAGCAACATTCCTTGTCTGTTAACCTTGAGTTCATACACAAACAAGTTACACGGCTCTACTCAACCGCATCAGACGAAATGATGAATGTATATGAGCAGAAGACCACGTTTAGAAATGGTATAAGAAAGCTCCAGGATGACAGTAACATTGATAATCAAAGCAGTCTATCATGGACCAACAACCAAATTACTAAATTTCACTTTGAAGGGTATGTCTTAACAATCTAGGAACTGGAAATATCAACCAAATACTAGAGGCACAAAAGGGGGGAGATGCAGGAAAAACATCAAAATGTGATAACCGATGCAGACCTTGTGGAGTCAACACCGGATATATCACCCACATCATAGGCAGTTGTCGAAAAATGTTATTGCGGTATTATCTACGGATGAGACATATTGTTCTTGTCAAAACACTGTATAATGAGATCCGACGGAAGGATAATCATGACGCCAAAGAGTTAAGAACCCACAGAATAGCCATAATCCTTCATAATATGAAAGAATATTGGTGGAATGTCCTAGTGAAAATCTCAATAAAATGTAATTATAATAGACAAGGCATAGTGATTTGGGACAGAGAATAGAAACTATGTACAGTAGTGGATATCAGCTGCTCAGCGGATGTCATCATAAAGCTAAAAATCAGTGAAAAAGAAAACCCCTACGCTAAACTACTGATAAATTTACTATTATTCTACTCGGATTACAAGTCCAAGATCATACCTGTAGTTATTAGATAATTGGAATATGTAACAAGAGAAAGCTAATTCGAAGATTATAGATTTAAGGACTATCAATGTAACTGTAAACATTTGTAAAATTTTCCAGAAGTTTGTCATTTAAATATATATGCGCACGTCGAGAATGCAACTATTTGCATGAGAATACACGCATAAAACAAAACATACAAATCTGCACATACACTAACTCCAAAGACTGGACATATACACGCATACATGCAAAATTGCAGTATTGATGTTGTTGAAATCCAAGTGAAGGAGTTTAAGATCAAAATTATCAGCCATTTTTTTCTATATTCGCAAGAAAGCTTGAAATGTAACTAAATACAAACATACATACATGCATATATGCATGCATACATACATACATACATACATACATACATACATACATACATACATACATACGTACATACATACATGCATACATGCATGCATACATACATACATACATACATACATACGTACGTACGTACGTACATACATACATACATACATACATACATACATACATACATACATACATACATACATACATACGTACGTATGTACGTACATACATACATGCATATATGCATACATACATACATACATACATACATATATACATACATACATACATACGTACATGCATACGTACATACGTACATACATAAATGCATAAATACATACATACATACATACATACATACATACATACGTACATACATACGTACATACATACATGCATACATGCATGCATACATACATACATATATACATACATACATACATACATACATACGTACGTACGTACGTACATACATACATACATACATACATACATACATACATACAAACATACATACATACATACATACATACATACATACATACATACATACATACATACATACATACATACATGGTGATTGTTCTATCTTCACAGATGATTGCCG
>NC_043004.1:50632383-50649883 GCF_006345805.1 Octopus sinensis | reverse complement strand
ATTAAGCTAATCAAGTTCTTTACTTCAAACCAAACTAAGTAATATAGACGTCAAATTCGTGCGAAATCCGTTGAAATTAGTATTTATATATATATATATATATATATATATATATATATATAATATAATATAATATATATGGGCAACAGACACGATCACACATACACACACGTACGTACACCTATTGCATTTTTTGTGCACGCATACATGTTCATAAACAGAAATGAATGGAAAAAATGTTGTTAAATTTGTAGATTAACACTCGCACGATTTTCCCTAAAGTATATATATTATGATTATAAAATATAGTGTCTTTCAAAAACAAAAAACAAAACATTTTACATTTTATTTTTTATGAACGTCATAACTTACTCTCTCTGTCTCTCCCTCTTTCACTTTGTCTTTCCTGTGAAACTCTCTGCCTCCTTCTTCCACTTTTCTCTATCTTTTTTTTTCTGTTAGACGTCATCAAAAAAGCCAATGCTGATATTTTCGTGGCTAAAAGCTATGTCAGAAAATAGATATTTACGCTACCCACGGGTGCCTCGGGGAAAAAAATAAGTTGACAAAACCCAGATAGGATGTTGACAAATGTCCTCCTAAAATTTGAGCGACATGCGTGCTAATTTGTGGACGTGCATAAATTACAATCACGTACACACACACACACACACGCACAAACATCCTCCCTTTTATAGATATGATGTGTGATATGCCGAGAAAGCTTTAAATTCTTCGCGCACACGCACATACAACCACACACACACACAGAGTCACACTCACTCACACACACATACATGCCATAACATGCATGCATGGATACTAAATATGCATAATTATTCACCGTGCACGACGCGCATACGCACGCACACACACACACACACATGTGTTCTTCTGTTTTTAATTATTTCAAATTTTTATCTGAGGAAGGAACTAGCTTCTAACAGAGATACAACGCTTCCTTGTTAGATGTAAATAACAAACAGGAATTAGCATTTTAAACTTGAGAAAAGCCTCGCATATTTTTACTGTTTCACTTACAGATAATATTTGTAATGTACGAATTAACTAGTTGATTTATTTTTCTAAAAACCCTAGCATATGCAGCTTGTGTAAATGTACGTATGTTTGCTCGTTTGTATGAATGTGTCCATATATACTTTCGTATGTACGTACGTACGTATGTATGTATGTATGTATGTATGTATGTATGTATGTATGTATGTATGTATGTATGTATGTATGTATATATCATCGTGTGTAATATAGACTTAAAAGAAAGGATTATAGACTTAAAAGAAAGGATTATAGAAAACTGATGATTGTACATATTTCATATGAAACGTTCAGATCTCAAATTGTCTTAAGGATATTTAATATAATATCTTACTATATAATTATATTGTTGTCAACATATTTAAATGTGTAACTGAATACAACCATTGAAATATTTGTATCTCAAAATACCCCCCACCTCGATATCGGTTATTGGGACATAGACAATTACATACCAATTTAAATTGTATATAATACAAATTTTAATGCATTTTAATACATTTTGACACACACGCACACAACAGAGACAGAGACACAGACAGACAGACACACACACACACACACACACACACACACACACACACACACACACACACACACACACACAGAGGGTAAAGGGTAAAGATCCCTTTCGGTCACAAATAACCATGGGATTTCATTTATAAAGTTTCGTTCGAAGGCGCAAGTCTGGACAATGTTGTTTGTGGAAGGTCAGTAGTCAGCCATGCATACCAGCCTTCCCTCTCCGCGCCAACGAAAGGCCAAAGGCCAATACAGCTTGGCAACAGTGACTTCACAACTCATTTCTACAACTAAGTAAACCAGATAGAGCAATGAAACGAAGTGCCTTGCTCAAAACACAACACACAGCTCGGTCCGGGAATACGAACTCATAACCTCACGATTGTAAACCCGACGATCTAAGCACTGAACTATGCGCCTTAATTTATATACATACACATATATATATATCTTTATATATAAAAGTGAAGTTGTGTGTCTGTCTCCTACGATTTAGATTCCTAACTACTCCCACATTTTGCGGTGCAGTGTAACCAAAAGCGGGTATCTTATAGTTGTGATTCATATCGAGCCCTTCTGGGTATTAGCGCGCGTCTACGATGAGTCTACGATTTAAAAAATAATTTACCATAATTTTTTTCCATTTTAATGCATTTTTTCGCTATTATATAAGGGAAGTAACTCTCTAAAAATGTCTACGATGAGTCAACGATTTAAAAAAAAATTACCATCATTTTTTTCCATTTTTAATGCATTTTTTGCTATTTATTGGCTATAACTCTCTAAAAATGCTTATATAGTTATTTCCCTTACAAACCCGAGCAACGCCGGGCGATACTGCAAGTATATATATATATATATATATACGTGTGTGTGTGTGTCTGTGTGTTTGTGTGTACGTGTGTATTTGTAATATATCTACATATCTATTTTGTATATCTATCTATCTATCCACCTTTCTTGCCATCCGTCCATCCATCCGTCCGACCGTGCATCAGTCCGTCCGTCTATCTATCTGTCTGTCTGTCTGTCTGTCTATCTGTCTGTCTACATCACTAAATAATTTAATTTATACTGTATTAAGGACGACTCTATGGTTTTGTTTGTGGAGGCGCAATAGCCAAGTGGTTAGGGCAGCAGAGTCGTAGGATCACGGTTTCGATTCCCAGACTGGGCGTTGAGTGTTTATTGAGCGAAAACACTTCAAGTTCCACGAGGCTCCGGCAGGGGATGGTGGCGAACCCTGCTGTACTTTTTTCACCGCAACTTTCTCTCACTCTTTCTTCCTGTTTCTGTTGTACCTGTATATCAAAAAGCCTGCCTTGCCGCACTCTGTGTCACGCTGAATCTCCCCGAGAACTACGTTAAGGGTACACATGTCTATGGAGTGCTCAGCCACTTGCACGTTAATTTCACGAGCAGGCTGTTCCGTTGATCGGATCAACTGGGACCCTCGTCGTCGTAACCGACGGAGTGCCACGATGACGATGGTTTAGTTTAGTAAATGCCATCAACATCTTCACCAATATTACTATCAGCACCACACCACCACCACCACCACCATGTGTTATGCGTTATGTTTCAGTGCAACATTTTACACGAGGATGCCTAAAGACAGGGGCTAGAGGAATTAGTAGAGCTCCTAGCAAAATGATAGTTGCTACATTTTAAATTGAAATCCTGCCGAAGTCAGCTTGGCATTTCATCGTACCAGGTTAGATAAATCTTTATATATAAAAGTGAAGTTGTGTGTCTGTCTCCTACGATTTAGATTCCTAACTACTCCCACATTTTGCGATGCAGTTTAACCAAAACCGGGTATCTTATAGTCGTGATTTATATCGAGCCCTTCTGGGTATTAGCGCGCGTCTACGATGAGTCTACGATTTAAAAAATAATTTACCATAATTTTTTTCCATTTTAATGCATTTTTTCGCTATTATATAAGGGAAGTAACTCTCTAAAAATGTCCACGATGAGTCAACGATTTAAAAAAAAATCTACCATCATTTTTTTTTCATTTTTAATGCATTTTTTTGCTATTTTTTGGCTATAACTCTCTAAAAATGCTTATATAGTTATTTTCCTTACAAACCCGAGCAACGCCGGGCGATACTGCTAGTAAATAGTAAAACCCAATTGAAACAGATTTATGCTTCAAAGACTTTCCAATCATCACCACCTTCGCCCTGTGTTCATCGCTAAACATATTGTCTTGTCTGTACTACCTTATGATTTAAGGGAATTTAGCTGCTATGCTTGACATGTCATATGACTACTTGGATGGATTCGAACGCAGTACACCCTCCTACAAACCTATTACTCTAAAGCTATTATGCAATTTTTCAGAATATATATTGTTGTTGCAGTTGTTGTTGTTGTTGTCGTTAGAGGTGGTTGTGTTGGTAGTGTAGTGTGGTGGAGGCGGGGCTGCAGGTAATGTTGATGTTGCTGGTAGTGGTGGTGGTGGTGGTGGTGGTGGTGGTTGTGGTGGCGCAGGTGGTGGTGAGGCAGGTGGTGATCGTGCAGGTTGAAGTGGTGGTGGTGATGATGGTGGTGCGTTACTGGTGAATGTGTTGGTGATGGTAACGGTGGTGGTGGTGGTGGTGGTTGTGGTGGTGGTGGTGGCGCAGGTGGTGGTGAGGCAGGTGGTGATCGTGCAGGTTGAAGTGGTGGTGGTGATGATGGTGGTGCGTTACTGGTGAATGTGTTGGTGATGGTAACGGTGGTGGTGGTGGTGGTGGTGGTGGTGGCGGCGGCGGCGGCGGTTGTGATGATGATGGTAATCGTAGTGTTGTTGTTTTTGCTGCTGCTGCTGCTGCTGCCGTTGTCTTGCCCTTGTTTACCTTTCCGTCTTTTAAGCTAATTTGACACTTCGGAGATATAAGAACCAAAATACCTTCACTATATGCATCACAGGAAGTGACCTTTCACACGTTGTGTCACAGCAGCTTTGCACTCGTTCACCGAAAACCACCACCACCACCACCACCACCATCACCACCACCACTACTACTACTACTACTACTACTACTACTACTGCTGTTGCTGCTGCTACTACAAATAATAATAATAATAATAATAATAATAATAATAATAATAATAATAATTATTATTATTATTATTATTATTATTATTATTATCCTTTCTATTAAAGGCACAAGGCGTGAAATTTTTTTTTGGGGGGGGGGGTGAGGACTAGTCGGTTACATCGGACTCCAGTAATCATCTAGTATTTATTTCATCGGGCTCGAAATGACGAAAGGCAAAGTCGACCTCGGCAGAATTTGAACTCAGAAGTCGGACGAAATAGTGCTAAGCACTTTGCCCAACGTGCTAACGATTCTGCCAGTTCGCAGCAGCCTTACTACCACGTGGCTTCTTAACGACTCACGGGTAACACGTGGGTATATTATTTTTGAATACAAATACATCGTGAAAAGCAAATTTACTACGGTATTTGCCTGTAAATATCTTTTATGAACGTTCTACGTTTAAAAATACAATATATATATCGGGGGGAGACGAAAATCATTATAACAGAGGATAGTGAGAACGCTACCTGCATTTCTGTGTCGTTGAGCGTTATCAGTAACATGTACTCACAGCTAACCATGTGCTTAGACTAAATTAGTATATGTATTACTCTTTTACTTGTTTCAGTCATTTGACTGCGGCCATGCTGGAGCACCGCCTTTAGTCGAGCAAATCGACCCCGGGACTTATTCTTTGTAAACCCAGTACTTATTCTATCGGTCTCTTTTGCCGAACCGCTAAGTGACGGGGACGTAAACACACCAGCATCGGTTGTCAAGCAATGCTAGGGGGACAAAAACACACACAAAAACACACACTCATACACATATGTATACATATATACATATATACGACAGGCTTCTTTCAGTTTCCGTCTACCAAATCCACTCACAAAGCATTGGTCGGCCCGGGGCTATAGCAGAAGACACTTGCCCAAGGTGCCACGCAGTGGGACTGAACCCGGAACCACGTGGTTGTTAGCAAGCTACTTACCACAACCATGTGGTTGGTTAGCAAGCTACTTACCACACAGCCACTCCTGCGCCTATGTACGTATATATTTGTATAATGTATTATAAATTCGTGTATGTAAGCGAAAGCGTGACAGTGTGGTAAGAGGTTTACTCCCCAAACCACATAGTTCCGGGTTCAGTCACCACTACGTGGCACCTTGGGCAAGTGTTTTCTACTCTAACTCTGGGCCAACCAAAAGATTGTGAGTGGATTTGGTGGATGGAAATCCATCGTGTATGTGTGTGTGTGTGCGTATGTATGTATATATGCATATATTTATATATTATTCATATCATTATATGATCGAACACCACGCATCCTTTTCCAAGTAAGTTTTATCTTAATAATCATAATGCGCACTCTTCTATCTCTATTATCTCTTCTCTGTCTCTCTCTCTCTCCCTCTCATGTTCTTCATCCTTTCTGGTTTTCTCTCCCACCCTTCCCTATTCTTCTCCTCTCCTCTTCACCGTTCCCTCTCTCTTACTCCTCCTCCTCCTCCTCCTCCTTCTCCTCCACGAATCTCTCGTCATTGACACGTGATCAGAGGGAAGCCATCTTTCCAATTGCTATCTTCATCAAGAACAGACCAGCTTATCCTGTCTCATTCATAAGCTGTTTCCTTAAGCGTTCACAATAATTTTTAAAATCTAAAAGCTAGAGCCAGCACTTAGAGTTACGACGTTTTGTCTATGTAAACAATGTGATCGATAACATAAAAATGGGTAACGGGTGTACATGCATCTTTCTGGAGTTCTTGCTTCTTCTTTAGCACTACATCCAACCCATTAACCAGCCACGAACTCATTGCTTCAACAGCCACCAGATTTAGTGATGTCACAACTGGATATACATAATATGTAAAATATACATATTTTACTTATCAAACACACCTCTGGTCACATATATGTACGTATTATTATAACTACAAAGTATATTAAAGGCTCATCAGTCAACAGAGTGTCCAACCTGTGTTAGCAGTGCTATTCAATCACTTTTTAAAGTTGTCTTTACATATTTCTACAGAAAACCAAGGCGTAGGAGTGGTTGCGTGGTAAGTGACTTGCTTACTAACCACATGGTTCCGGGTTCAGTCCGACTGCGTGGTACCTTGGGCAAGTGTCTTCTACTATAGCCTCGGGCCGGCCAAAGCCTTGTTAGTGGATTTGGTAGACGTAAACTGAAAGAAGCTCGTCGTGTGTGTAGTTCGCTTGAAGCATTGTGTATCGTTTGTGAAGAATATTCCTTCTTCAGATATTCTTGGGAATATTATTCCGAAATAGCATATCAGACTATGGATGACTAAATTACAACAGGTAAATAGCCCATTGTCTGTATCATAGTGCATTGTTGTACCATTCAAAACTTTTTATTATATATATATATACATATTCAGTCCGACTGCGTGGCACCTTGGGCAAGTGTCTTCTACTATAGCCTCGGGCCGACCAAAGCCTTGTGAGTGGATTTGGTTGACGGAAACTGAAAAGAAGCCAGTCGTATATATGTATATATATATATATCTATGCATGTGTGTCTGTGTTTGTCCCCCCCTCGCATTGCTTGACAACCGATGCTGGTGTGTTTATGTCCCCGTTACTTAGCGGTTCGGCAAAAAGAGACCGATAGAATATGTACTGGGCTTACAAAAGAATAAGTCCCGGGGTCGAATTGCTCGATTAAAGGCGGTGCTCCAGCATGACCGCAGTCAAATGATTGAAACAAGTAAAAGAGTATATTAACCAAGAGCACGTATATATATGATGTTGGTCGTTAAGTTACTTTGTAATTTATACCGATTATAACAATAAATATATATGTCCCCATGTTTCCGTATTCAGTTCCTCTGCATGGCACCTTCTGCAAATGCCTTCTGCTATAGCCTCGGGCCAACCAAAGCTTTGTGAGTGGATTTGGTGGACGGAAACTGAAAGAGGCACATCGTATACACACACACACACACACACAACACACCACACACACACATAAATATATATATATATATATATATAATATATATATATATATATATAATATATATATATATATATATATATATATATAATATATATATAGGTTATAAAATGAGATAGGGGTTGAAAATTCAACCCACCATGGGATGAAGTTTATGTATAAGTTTTTATATTTTACATTTTTATATTTTTATATTTATATGTATATGGTTAAATAATCTTTTTCACAATTATAGCAAATTTAATTCTCTGAAGAGGCCGTGGGGCATCCTTGTTAATGCCTCATTTATACCTGCCTTTATGGCTTATAGGTTAATGAGGTATGACTGCCCTCACTGCCGAAACAGCTGTCAGAATTGATTAATTACATATTATATTTGAAATTTTATACTTATATCTCTTTGTATATTTACTCTTACTGTATATTTTTTATAATGCCTTTACTGATATGTAATGGTGTATTAAAGTATTGATTGGGTATCATCTGATAGTTGATGTTTTATTGATTTAAGTATGTTCCTCCATTCTCTAATTTTGTAGTATATAATATATATATATATATATATATATATATATATATATATATATGTATTTGCATATATGTATATATCTATCTGTGTCTGTGTTTGTCCCAAGCCCTGCTTGATAACTAGTATTGGTATATTTACGTCCCTGTTAGCTAGCGGTTCGACAAAAGTGACTGATAGAATAAATACTAGGCTTAGAGATTAAGTTCTGGTATCGATTTGTTCGACTAAAACCCTTCAAGGTGGTGCTCCAGCATAGCCACAGTCAAACGACTTAAACAAGTAAAAGAATAAGAGAATAAAAGAATACTCATACATTGATTTCTATTTACCTTGTTTCTTCTATTGTGTGTATGTGTGTGTGTGTGTGTGTGTGTGTGTGTGTGTGTGTGTGTCATTACTCTTTCTTTAATTCTTTTTACTTGTTTCAGTCAATTGACTGCGGCCGTGCTGGAGCACCGCCTTTAGTCGAACAGAACGACCCCAGGACTTATTCGTTGTAAGCCTAGTACATATTCTATCGGTCTTTTTTGCCGAACCGCTAAGTTACGGGGACGTAAACACACCAACATCGGTTGTCAAGCGATGGTGAGATGACAATTACAGACACACAAATACATATATAAATACATACATACATATATACATATATACTCTCGGGATCTTTCTTTCCTCTCTCTTCCATCTTTATGTTTCCGACGAAGAGCTCCGCTCGAAACGTCATACCTTCCTGCTTCCATCTTTCCTGAGCGCCTATTAATAATAATACTGTAATTGTTCCACGTGTTGTTGTTTTTTCTGTTTTCCCGTTTGGATTAAAATTATATATATATATAATATATATATATATATATATATATATATATATATATATATATATATATATTATATAATATATATATATATATATATATATATATATATATATGTATATATATATATGTATATATATATATATATGTATGTATATATATATATATATATATATATATACAACGGTCTTCTTTCAGTTTCCGTCTACCACATCCACTCACAAGGCTTTGGTCGGCTCGAGGTTATAGTAGAAGACACTTACCCAAGGTGCCACACAATTGGACTGAACCTGGAACCATGTGGTTGGGAAGCTAGCTTCTTAACACACAGCCACTCCGGCGCTTCAATATTATTTCAAGATTTCTAGCCTAGAGAGAAAGGGCCGGTTTATAACATAGCTCCAAGCTCCTTCATTGGAATTTCAACTACATCAGCAGGATATTTTTGCATACATATGTGTGCATATATGTTTTATATAAATAAAACATATATACACACATACATGCAAAAATACCCTGTTGATGTAGTTGAAATATGTATGTATGTATATACAATATATAATACATGTATGTATGTTTGCCTGTATATATGTATAATATGCATATGTATGTTTGCATGTGTATATGTATGTATGTATGTATAGACAGCTAGATAGATAGATAGATGATAGATAGATAGATAGTTAGGTAGATAGATATATGGATGGATGGAATATATGTTTATACTACTAATGCGTGTGCATATACATATATATATATATATATTCTATATATATATATATATACATATATATATGTGTATAATATATATATGTATATATATACATACATACATATATGTGAATGCATGCTTGTGTGTATATGTGCATATGTTTGCGTATTTAAGCCTGTGTATGCATGTATGCATATATTTTGCCATATATGTACATGTATATATGTGTGTGTGTCTATACTGAAAGGTGTAGGTGTGCGTGTAACCTATAAATGCTGCTCTGTATACTCATATTTGGATGTATACTCTTTTACTTGTTTCAGTCATTTGACTGCGGCCATGCTGGAGCACCGCCTTTAATTGAGCAACTCGGTCCTGAGACTTATTCTTTTGTAAGCCCAGTACTTATTCTATCGGTCTCTTTTGTCGAACCGCTAAGTAACGGGGACATAAACACACCAGCATCGGTTGTCAAGCAATGCTAGGGGGACAAACACAGACACACATACATATGTATATATATATATATATATATACGACAGGCTTCTTTCAGTTTCCGTCTACCAAATCCACTCATTGGTCGGCCCGAGGCTATAGTAGAAAACACTTGCCCAAGGTGCCATGCAATGGGACTGAACCCGGAACCATGTGGCTGGCTAGCAAGCTACTTACCACACAGCCACTCCTGCGCCTATGTGTCTATCTCATAAAAATATATTTTATTTACTTTTCCAAGGACGTGCTTGTCATTACTTTCTCCCTAATAGTTGTTGCTGACCTTATATGTGTATATATATAGTGTATATATATATATGAATGTATGACTATATAATACATTTATACACACACACACACACATACACACACACACACACACAAACACATATTCATTAGCATCTACCTCTCTATACATACATATTTGTATAATATGTATATACTTATGCTCATAACATATAAATATATGTACATATATATATATAAGCACACACACTGTTTGTGTAGGTATATACTATGTGTATATGAGTCTGTATCTTCTCTGTGTGTGTGCGCGCGCGCGTGTGTGTGTGTTTGTATGTGTGTGTGTGTGTGTGTATGTTTAAAAATATATGTCAGTTGATATATCTCTTGTCCTGTCGTGTAGGCAGTAACTGCTGCACAGAGGGGACAGGTGCAATACGACACTGTTGCACATTGTTGCATATATAGAGAATAAGCGTTCCTAGCATAACGGTCAAAGTGTTGCACAGTGGAACCATTGTCATAGATGTCTGGATATGTGTCTTGTTTCAATTATAGGGAGTGGGCGCTGTTAGTGGTAGCAGCGATGATGGTGAGCAACTGTTGTAGGTGTTTGTAATACGGCTACTAATACTGTGTTTGTATGTATACACACACACACACAATTCTGTTGCCTCTGCTAGATAATGTATGTATGTTATTAGTCAGTTTATTTCAAAATTTCTTGCCAACACAGAAAGAACTGGTTTCTAACCTAGATGCAAGGTCCTTCATTGGAATTTCAACATCAACAACAGAGTAATTTTGTATGTATGTATGAATGTATGTATGTATGTATGTAGTATGCATGCATGCAGGCATGTATGTATGTATGTATGTATGTATGTATGTATGTTTGTATGTATGTATGTTTGTATGTATGTATGCATGCATGCATGTATGCATGCATGTATGTATGTATGTATGTATGTATGTATGTATGTATGTATGTATGTATGTGCAGATTTGTACGTTTTATGTATGTATTCTCATGCATATAGTTGCATGATAAACTTCTGGAAAGTTTTACAGATTTTTACAGTTTCAGTGAGGGAATGGGTATGTAGCCTTCGAATTAGCTTTATCCTTTCTGGTTTTGAGAAGCTTAATTTCTCAAGATTGGTATTTAGGCAGTGTGTTACATATCCCTTGGCCCCCAATAATTACAGGTACAATCCTGAATTTATAATCTAGAGTAACTGCAGATTTCTCAATAGTTCAGCATAGGTGTTCTCTTTTTCACTGATCTTCAGCTTTATGTTAACATTTGCTGGACAACTAATTTCCACAACTGTGCACAGTTTATCTTCTCTTACCCCAAATCATCATATTAGGTCTGCTGTGCTTACATTTTACTGAGGTCTTCATTAGTACATTCCACCAGTATTCCTTTTAATTATGAGTGGCTATGGTCTCTACCATTGTGTGTTCTTATTTCTTTGTCCTCAGGATTATCCTTCCGACGGATTTCATTATAGAGTGTCCTAGCTACAACGTCATGTCTCATCGGTAGATAATATCGTGAGGACATTTTTGGACAACGGCTTATGATGTGGGTAATATCTTCAGTGTGAATTCCACAAAGTCTGCATCGGTTGACACATTTTACAGCTTTTCCTGCATCTCTATTCCTTTTGTGCATCAGGTATTTGGTTGATATTTCCTTTTCTTGGATTGCAAACATATACGCCTTCAAAGTATCTGGTAGTAATCCGGCTACTGGTCCATGATAAACTGCTTTCATGATCGATGTTACTATCATTACGGAGCTTTCTACTAACATATCCATGCAATCTTCTGACTAATATGAGCATAATGAGATACTCTTATCTACAGGCTGAAACAGCTGTAAGATCCATTTTATATTTATATGTATTGTTCTTATGGTATTATCTTACTTATTGATGTGTATTGTTTTATTCTGTATTATTCTGTTTGATCTGGATGCTCCTAAATAATTGGTTAATAAATTATATGAATTGGTATTATCTTGTAGTTGATGATTGAAAGAAACATATTCTTCCATTTTCTTATTTTGTATTATGAATTTGAGGTAAAACATTTTACCTTCGCCCATATAACACAATAAATGAATTAATTGCATTGCAATTCTTAGCATTTATGTATTAGCCTTTTGGGAACTTTACTGGCAGTATATTGGATAAATGATATCCCATAGTGGGTTACACTCATAACCCCTATCTCACTTTGTAATATATATATATATATATATATATATATATATATATATATATATATATAGACACACACACGCACACACACACGAGGACACATGTGTGTGTGTGTGTGTGTGTGTATGTATGTGCGTATGTATGTATTTGTTTGTAGTGTAATGTATGTATGGATTCATATAGTCATGTGGTTATCACATAAAGCTCCTCTAGTGATTTCGGCTATCATATTATATAATAAACAAATACGGGGCAATATAAAGCAGAGTTCTACGCAGATGAAATCCAGGAGACCCAATCGCTGAAATTATTTCATAAGAAGTATATAAACCATAAAAAATCAGGCGGTATTAGATGTATATATTTATCTTTACGACTTGTTATCGTTGGGATTACGGCCGTTTTGCAGCCTTCATCGCGTAATAATAATTTTAGTGTATAATAATTTATTTTACATATCTGCACCAATATGCATGCTACACATTGTACAATACAATCGTACATTAACAAATCAATGCAGATAAAGAAGGCTAATACATCAGATCACCATGGTTACATCTATCCTTCAACTCTGCATATACATGCAAAAGGAAAAGTTTATCTGCATTGATTTGTAAATGTACGATTGTATAGTATAATGCGTAACATGCATATTGGTGCAAACATGAAAAATAATTTAATATACACAGAAATTCTGAGGTGATGAAGGCTGCGAAACGGCTGTAACTCTAAGGATAATAAGTGGTTAGATAAACATATTCGTTTCTCATATCTCATGACTTTTTATGGTTTATACATATACAGGGTGTCCCAAAATAATGTATACACACCTTAAATAATTGTAAATTTGTTATTCTTTGTAAACCTAGTACTTATTCTATCGTTCTCTTTTGCCGAACCACTATGTGTATACATTTTTTTGGGACACCCTGTATGTATGTATGTTGACAGACACACGCACGCGCATGTGCACACACATACTTACACACACATGCGTATGTATAGACACATGCCAAATGATGTTTATATATATATATGGGTAGATTTACACACACATGCACACACACACATGTACATATATTCTGGTACGTGGTATTTCAGGACTACTGTATACGTGCGTGCATCCATGTGTGCGTTTGTTCTTTTCGCTGTGTGTGCGCCCGCACGTGTGTATGTATGTATGTATGTATGTAGGTGTGTGTGAATGTGCCTGATATACGAGCGTCAAAAGAACCCTATAAAGATTCCTTTCAGAAAATTTACAAGTAGATCTAACAGCTGTCGTATCGAAAGTAGGAGGTATGCATTAAAGTGGGCTTTAGGAAGGGGTTAGTTCAACCAAAGATCAATAACGCTGCCCTATTTCTATTTATTCCCATTTATACATACAACATATATGTATATATGTATGTCAGTGCGTATCTCTATTCATATGTCCTGTCTGTCTGGCTCTCTCTCTCTCTCTTTCTCTCTCTCTCTCTATTCTATATATATATGTATATTATATATATATATATATATAATATATATATATAATATATATATATATTATGTATGTATATATATACACACATACACATACGTACATACATACATACATAGCCATATACGTACATGCATACATAAATACGTGCATATACATACGTACATACATACATAGATACATATATACATACATACACACATAGTACATATATTACATATATACATACATGCATACACACATACACACATACATATATAAATACACACACCTATATATATATATATATATACACACACTTACATCATCGATCCATCCATCTATACATACACATACTCACATATATACATGCATGCATACGTACGTACATACATACTTTCAAGATAGAAGCATTTATATGAAATGACATCGAAGGCAACGTTGTCTAATTCGTGATTAAATTGGTGTGTGTGTGTGTGTGTGTGTGTGAAGAGGGTATCTATCAGATATCTCACTTCTTATCGTGCATTGCAGATGCATACATATATTTGTGTGTGAATTTATGTACGCGTATAATTGCGCGTGCGTGCTTGTGTATAACTATGTGCATATGTATGTGTAAATATTATATATATATATATAATATATATATATTATATATATATATATATATATATATATATGTATATATATATATATACACATACGTATATACACCACAGTTTACAAAACAGATGTCCATATTATTGTCCTTCAAGCCGTGTTTCGTTTTTCACTATTTCTACGCAACAGATGACATCTTCAATATTCTCCCATGTCTTTCCCACAATCTTTCTTTTCTCTATACAAAGACCAAACACACATGTAAGCTTTTATGTATATATAATATATATATTATATATATATATATATATATATAATATATATAGATAGATAGATAGATAGATAGATAGATAGATAGATAGATAGATAGATAGATAGATAGATAGATAGATAGAATATAGATAGATACTTTTATTCTTCTATTCTTTTACTTGTTTCAGTCATTTGACCGCGGCCATGCTGGAGCACCGCCTTTACACGAACAAATCGACCCAGGACTTATTCTTTGTAAGTAAGTTTAGTACTTATTCTAAGTTACGAGGACGTAAACACACCAACATCGGTTGTCAAGCGATGGTGAGGCAAGAAACACAGACACAAGCGAACACACTCACACGCACATACACACACACACACACACATACACACACACTCACGTACACACACACACGCACGCACATATGCACACAACGGATTTCTATCAGTTTCCGACTCACTAGACTCTGGTTGGCCCGAAGCTATAGCAGAAGACACTTGCCCAAGGTGCCACACAGTGGGATTGAACCTGGAACCATGTGGTTGGGAAGTAAGCTTCTTACCACTCTCAGCCACTCCTGCGCCTCTGAGTATGGTAGTGTTGGAAGGTAGGGCAAGTTTGGCAGCGTGGGCGGGAGCAAGGGAACTAGCCTGGTTAGGAGGTGGGGTTAGGGAAGAACTTTGGACCAGGAGGTCATGTAGGTTGTGTGCTCGTTTGAAGGAGCGGATGCGAGGAGAGAGAGAGAGGGCAGATGCACAGTCCACGGAACGTGTTGTGGCAAGGGCGGTGTAGAGGTGAGGGCATATCCACGGAGGATGAAATGGTGAGTCATGAGCTGAGACTGAGTCTCAAAGTCATGATTGTCACTGCAGAGCCTGCGCAGACGGAGGAATTAGGAGTAGGGGATGGAGAGCTTGGTGTGGGTAGAGTGGGAGGAGGAGAAGTTGAGGTATGAGTGTGAGTCGGTGTGTTTGTAGTAGATGGAGGTAATGAGAGCGGAGTTGTGTGTGTTAACCGAAATGTCAAGAAAGGCGACAGAAGTGTTGGAAATGGTACAGGAGAATTCGAGGGCAGGATGGAAGCATTGGACAAAAGAGAGGAAGGAGCCTAGTTAGGGTTAGGGTTACCCTTCCTCGCACCGATACAGTCATCAATATAACGACCGTATAGTTCGAGAGTGGGACCAGTGAATCTTGAAAATATTTTGGGCCTCAACGTAGCCAACGAACAGGTTCGCATAGTTGGGGCCCGTTCTCGTTCCCATGGCCACTTCCGATAATGTTGGTAAAACTCACTCGCGAATGAGACTCTTGATATCAAGAGTGAAGAGAAGATTAGAGGGGCCAGGAGGGAAGGAGAAAGAGTTGAAAAGACGAAGAGCGTGGTTACTGTCGTGGATGTGTGAGAGGAGGGAGGCCACTAGAGGGCATGGACACGGTCAAGGTATTTCGAGATCAGTTCCGTGTGACAGTTACAGGCGGAGACGATGGGACGGCCAGGGTTGTTGGGCTTGTTGATTTTGGGAAGGAAGTAAATGATGAAAGGGCAAGGAGTGCGGACAATGAGGCTGGAGATCATGGATAGTGGAGGACACAGTCTGTTGATCGCTAGGTATGGGGTTGGGGTGTAGATGGCAATAGAAGGAGGTTTCGTGAAGTTGACGGAAAGCTTCAGCCTTGTAGAGGTCTGCGCACCACACCACCACGACTCCACCCTTGTCGTCCGGTTTTATGATAATGTCTTTGCGGCGTCGGAGACATCGAAGAGCCGAGAGTTCGGCTGGAGAGACGTTCAGATGTCGGGGACGCCTGCGAAAGTCAAACCGATCCACAACACGTTGGCAGATGCCCGCAAAATGATCGACTGCATGGGACAGGCCGGGAGCTGGCGTCCAGTGGGATGGTCGGCGGCCCAGATCGGTGAAGCACTCTTCTTCGTTAGATGCAGGTGGAGTGTTGTGGAGTAGTGCATATAGCCTTACACGGCACACAAGGCTATGAATATCAGCACGGATCTGAAATTCGATACAGGGTGGAATGAGGGGGATGAAGCGCAGACCCCTACTGAGAAGAGAGCGTTCCGCCTCAGAGAAGTGGTAGATCAAGAGGAATGGCAGCAACAGACTGATGTGGGAAGGGGATAGATGGGTTAGATGTGGGAGGGATGGTGGGGAGTGGAAGGCTGGGAGGAAAGAGAGGAGCTCCTAAGTTATGGCGACGTAAACAAACCAACACCGGCTATCAAGCAGTGGTGGCGGTGAGGGGGATAAACACATACACAAAGACAAATGCGATCACACACACACACATATGTATATATACGCACGATGGTCTTTCGCTTTCCGTCTACGAAATGCATTCACACAGCTTTGATCGGTCCGGGGCTATTGTAGATGACACTTGCCCATGGTGCCATACTGTGGAATAAGTTCCTCAATTCACAGGTTGCCGTTCTAGAAATTGTTCAGACACAACACACCACCCAGTCTAGGAACCGAACTCCTGACCTTATGATCGTAAGCCCAACACACCTAACCCCCTAGGGTATACCAAGCTAAA
>NC_043004.1:50610027-50625027 GCF_006345805.1 Octopus sinensis | reverse complement strand
CACTGAAAGACTACGAAGCGGTGACAGGAGCGAAAATCAACCGGGAAAAGTCAGTGGACTTGCGGCCCGGCACCTGGAGAAGCAAGCCCATGCCGTCCACCAGCACCTCCGTCGTGGGACGCTGGACGGACGGCCGGTTGAGTTGCTCGGGGTCTGGTTCGGTCCGGACCTCCAAATGGTGAAGAACTGGAACGAGATAACGAGTAGGGTGGTCACTCTCGCCCGGCAATGGGCCGAGAGGAAACTGTCCCTAAAAGGTCGGGCGGAAGTGGCGAACACGTACATCGCGTCCATCATCTACTACCGCCCGACTGTCGTACCTTGTCCCGACCCTACCATCACCAAACTAGAACGCATTCTCTTCCGCTTCTTCCCCTTTTTTCCCCTCTTTCTTTCCTTTTACGATCCTTTTTGATAGAAAACCAAACCCCCTGTTTTATCCCCAAAAGAAAAGCTCTACCTTGTAATTTGTCCCGTTTGTGTGCAGCCCTGTGTGGCTAATAAAGAAACATATCTATCTATCTATCTATCTATCTATCTATCTATCTATCTATCTATCTATCTATCTATCTATCTATCTATCTATCTCCTCTGTTTCACCTTTGTTCTCTCTCTTATCTTCTTCCTTTATCTCTCTGTCTTATTCTCCTCTTCTCTCTATGTCCCCCTCTCTCCCTTACCCCCTCTCTCTCTCTCTTCTAGTTTATATTTTTCTTTCCTACCGCCAGCGTTTTTGCTCACCTCTCCAGTGGGTTTCTGTTTATTTTTATTTTTTGGTTCTTTCTTTTTATTCTTCTCTATAACTGCACGACACCGTAGGCAAGTGTCTTCTGGTCGACCAATAGCCTATGAATTTGATAGCCAGAAACTGTGTGGAAGCTTGTTTTGCATATTTGTATATATTGTATATACGAGGAGGGACCCAAAAATAACCGGAAAGTTCTCTGTGGGGGTAAGCCCGTTGTAGTTCAGGCTTCCGACACCAGAAGCCACTTGATGCGACCCTCAGGCATCAGTATGTGTATTTCACTGTTGATCTCGCGGTACCCCAGGGTACCACGGCACACCAGTTCGTAACCTGTGTCGTAGAGTGAAGTCGTACAGGTACCTGGTGCATCTTTGTTTTGCAATGCTTCTCCCCTGTTCGTCGATTTTTGCGACGGCTGAAACGAAGGAAGAGTGTACTTCCGTGAAATCCTGTTCTCTGTTAGGGAAAACGGCAGCCGAAATAGTTGTCATACTTCAAACAGCTTACAAGGACACTACCATGAGAAACGAAAACGGAAAAACAAGCATGGAACAAACCATTTTTTTACAACAGAAAAACAGAGTACAAGACAAACTACACAAGGAAAAATCCCCTTCATCAGCTGTCCCTAGTTCAACTCTAGCGTACGTACATACATACATACATACATACATACATACATACATACATACATACATACATACATACATACATACATACATACATATATGTGTGTGTGTGTGTGTCACACCCACCGCTTGACAACTCGTTACTTAGTGGCTCGGCAAAAAAGACAGATATAATAAGTATCAGGCTTTAAAACAAATATAAGTACTAGGGTCGATACATTCGACTAAAACTTCTTCGAGGCGGTGCACCAGTATGGCTGCAGTCCAATGACTGAAACAAGTAAAAGATAGAAGATATATATATATTCTCAACGTAAACATAACGATGTAAGAAATTTGAAAAGCTGAACGCGAAACCGGTCATTTCTTCTAAATTATGTCATTGTATGAAAAAAATTTATAACATTCTTCAGACATAATG
Source organism: Octopus sinensis (assembly GCF_006345805.1). Taxonomy (NCBI): domain Eukaryota; kingdom Metazoa; phylum Mollusca; class Cephalopoda; order Octopoda; family Octopodidae; genus Octopus; species Octopus sinensis. The sequence continues at coordinate 50,623,229 of NC_043004.1, read as the reverse complement.
ACTCAAATATATATTTTTTAACCTTTTAAAACAAGCCTTCTGTAGTTTTTTCACTTTTTACTATTTTCTATATATTCAACCACGTGCTTTCACACACCAACTTTCTCACCTATATATATATATATATATATATATATATAAATAAGGATAAGATCGATATTTAAATATCGATCTTATCAAGTGGCCAGCATGGGAATAAAAACCTTCAAAGGTAATAATTATTAAAATTATAATTTAGAGTATCTAAGAGATACCACCATGCTGGAAATAGCAGCCAAAACTTGACTCTAAAACCACATTAAATGTTCATACAGCACCAGGAGAGAAGACAAAGAGACGCGGAGTTAACATTTTTGTTAACTTTTAAGTTAATTTTGAAAACCATTGTCTGACTAATAAATTTTTCGTTACATTTAGCTTCTGTAAACTCAAGTCTGTTAACCCAAAAATTTCATAAAAACCGGTAAACGTTTAAATGTTTCTATTGTTTTCAGATTGTCTTAGCATGTTTAATATAGTACGCGTCATTCTTTCAGCTTTTTTTTAGGCCCTTTAAAATTTAAAACTATAAAATCAGCAATTTAAAACTCTAAAGTAAAAAAAAAAAAAGAAAGAAAGAAATGAAAAAACCCAGTTTTGGAATTCAAAAGCCCTAAAAAAAAGCTGATTTTATAGTTTTAGCACTTTTTAACCCTTTACTGTTTAAACCGGCCAAAACCTGTTGTATCTAATTCCTCTACGAAATCTTTTTTAAAAAATAAACAAATCACGTTAGTGAATTCTCGTAGCTTTGAGATAATGTGAGGGATTTTCTTCCAGAAAGCACAAAACTGGGAGAAAAGCAAAATTAACTGAGGTGGATATCAATAGAGAAAGTATTGACATTCATAAAGTGGAAAAAATAAATGGAAAGAAAAAAGTTGGTAAATATTTCGGTGTCAACGCAAATAGCTGTTATGTGGTAGCAGGGAATGCTAGAAATAGCAGCTAAATCTGCCCTTTTCTGGAAAAAAGAAGCCGTTTGTGCGTGATTTCGATATCACATTCGTTGAAAGCATGTAAAATGGATATTTTCGGTTTGAATGGCAGTTTTTAACATAATTTCTAGGTAACTAAACAAATTTTTAACTTCGTATACTGGTAGAATGTGTTTATAAAACATCTTTTTCTCTTGAAAATTCTATAGTTTTTAAGATATCTGTTGTTTTTTTTCTTCAATTTCTGCAATTTCAACCAATCAACGACGTCTATTGAGTTAAAAAAAACATTCTGTGCCGTATGAATATGTCTCTCGTTTAAGAAACAGATTACATTTGTGAAGAAAAAAAAAAAGAAAGATACCTTCCCCCCACCCCTAACCCTAACCCTAAAACAGATTGAAATGCAATAGATCAATACATATGAAATTATGGGTGACAATTTCATATGACACCGCTAGAAAAACTGCCGTTCAAACCGAAAAGATCCTGCAAAATAACTAGAAAAAGAAAAAAAGACCCGCGAAAAAAAAAAAAAAACTCCCTTGTGTGTAAATTAATTCCTGTTAAATGTGTTAAGTGCCTCTTCGTTCTTTCGTTTGTCCACTAACTCGTGTGTATACACACACACACACACACACACACACACACAATACACACACACAACACACACACACATACGGCGAAGGGCAAAAATGAGTAATTTCTGATTTCTTGTTATTTTCTCCCTACCTATTTGAAATCATTACAAATATTGCATCATTATTTTGTACCGTTGCATCATCTTTAAGAATAAAAATTGCTCAGCATAATTGCTATTGTTATTCTTGTTGTTGTTTAGGTTTAGACAGTTTGAAACATAGTCAGGAAACAGACACTTATTTCTTTTCAAGAAATTTTTCTTCTACTTTGACCCTGTTGTAACTGACGCTGCTTATAAAATACCTGTTAAATTTTTGGTGTTTAACGATCGATATTTTTTTCTCTGTCGAATTCCAAGTCAATTTGTTTCCATACGAATGTTTTAATTGATAGTTTTCGGGCCGACCAAAAGCCTTGTGAGTAGATTTAGTTGACAGAAACTGAAAGAAGCTAAGGCGGTGAGCTGGCAGAATCGTTAGCACGCCGGGCGAAATGCTTGGCGGTATTTCGTCTGCCGCTACGTTCTGAGTTCAAATTCCGCCGAGGTCGACTTTGCCTTTCATCCTTTCGGGGTCGATTAAATAAGTACCAGTTACGCACTGGGTCGATGTAATCGACATAATCCGTTTGTCTGTCCTTGTTTGTCCCTTCTGTGTTTAGCCCCTTGAGTCAAAATTTTGCTGCCTTTTGCAACAACCTATATTTGCAAACGAGGATTTTCCACTCTAATGAACATAAAAACAAAGCTGGGTAATCGATTGAACCCCGAAGATTGTATTCAAATTGCTCTGGCGTCAAAATGCCCCAATTTTGATGTAATTGTAACAGAAATTAAACATCATTTCTCCAGAACCTGAAGTGGAAAAGTTTCTAGAAAAATCCTTTTGATTCATAATGAGGATATTAATTTATTTTATCGCATTTGTTTTATGCTTTTTTATATTTATAATTGTATTCTCCCTATAAATAGATTTTATAAACCTTTTGAATTCAAAGAATCTATGATTTTCTTCCTTTCAAATCAAGGGGCTAACGCCGGCATAAATAAATATATTTTGGAGAAATTGGTTTAGAAATTCTCCAAACTCTGCGTTAGCTTGTCTGACAAAATGCTGCAAGTCATTTCGTCTGACTTTTAACGTTCTGAGTTCAAATTCCACCGAGATCGACTTTGCCGTTCATCTTTTCGGAGTCGAAGTAATAAAGTTCCATTGAAGTACTGGAATCTATAAAATCGAATTTTCCCCTCCCCTCGAAAATGCTGGCCTTATGCATATGGTAGAAAGAATTAATAAGGTGCGAAATTTGGCGACCTTTTATTTTGCATTACACACATAATCGGATAGTGTGCAGCTGTGAAGTTCATCCCTCTCTTAAGATTCTCAGAAATTCTTCTTCTTCTTCTTCTTCTTCTTCTTCTTCTTCTTCTTCTTCTTCTTCTTCTTCTTCTTCTTCTTCATCTTCTTCTTCATCTTCTTCTTCTTCTTTCTTCTTCTTCTTCCAGTCAGGACTCACGCCATTGTCCACAAAGAATAATCTCTAATTCGAGCCTACTCTAAGCTACTAAGAATGCGTGTGGCAACTTGAAGATCCACGCACCACACACGATAGACTGGTGGTTGCACGGACGCGAAAGCTACGTTGTTATCCTCATTCTGTAAACGGTGGCTTTTAACGGGTGGAGAGCTGAACCAACCTGGGGAACAGAGGATTCGCAATCTAGACTGGGGTCTGAAAGTTTACCACACCATAGTGGGTTACACCATGATTCCTCTGCTTTGTGGCAGAAGTAGGAAGAAAGAGTGAGAGAAAGTTGTGGTGAAAGAATGCAGCGGGATTCAGCCCCCGCCCCCACGTCGGAGCCTTGTGGAGCTTAGGTGTTTTTGCTCAATAAACACTCACAATGCCCGGTCTGGGAATCGAAACCGCGTTCTTATGACCGCGAGTCCGCGTTCTTATGACCGCGAGTCCGCGGTCCTAACCACTGGGCCATTGCACCTCCATACTGCTGCTGTTGCAGCAAAAACTACGTTTTAATTAAATTTGTGCTGCATTCTTTACAATAAGGTCTGCTAATTAAACTACTCACTTCTGTGTGAGGTCTTCCCTCGATGGCGATTCGTGCGCAAGACAGAAAGGTCAACAGTCTATGAGAGTGAAGATTTATCTCTCGTCCGCTGAACACCATTAAATTGGGGTTAAGCAGAAACCCTTCAGAAATCTTATCGGGACTTATCAGGCACTTACACACACAATGAAATAGTTCCTGGTAGCTCTTAGTGCCATCTATATACAGCTAGGTAGACTGAGGCGATGAAGTGAAGTGTTTTGAATCATGGCAACCATCGTATTGTTGGTCTGCCATCTTGTAACACTTGACTCCGATATCAACTATGAGATGACGTCATCGTTTCATATTGGAATAATCTCTGGACAATTTCAGGAGTGGCTGTGTGGTAAAAAACTTGCTTCAAAACCACATGGTTCCAGGTTCAGTTCCACTGCGTGACACTTTAGTCAAAAGCTTTGTGAGTGGATTTGGTAGACGGTAACTAAAAGAAGCGCGTCGTGTATGTGTGTGTGTGTGTGTGTGTGGTGTGTGTGTGTGTGTGTGTGTGTGTGTGTGTGTGTGTGTGTGTATGCATGTGCGTGTTTGCCCCTCCCCTCCCGCCATCGCTTGACAAGCGATGCTGGCATGTTCATGTCCCCGTAACTTAGCGGTTCGGCAAAACACCGCTAGAACAAGTACTAGGCTTACAAAGATTAAGTTCTGGGATCGATTTCTTCGATTAAAACCTCTTCAAGGCAGTGCTCCAGCATGGCTGCAGTCAAATGACCGAATAAAACTGAAATGAGGATAACGTATTTGGTTGTCTAATGAATTCGTTGTTTTTTTTCTTCCCCCTTTGGCACTGCATCGTCACACGCCTCAAAAGAGGCAAATTTTATCCAAATTTCACAAAGGACAAACAAAAGTTGTAGCGGAAGAATAAAGATACAAAAAATCCATAAAGCATAAAACACTATCTTTATTTATTTATTTTTTTTTTTACTTGTTTCAGTCATTAGAGACTGCGGTCATGCTAGAGCACCAGCTTGAAGAATTTTGATCGAACTTATCAACCCCAGTACTTATCATTTTTTGGAAAGCCTAGTACTTATTCTATCGGTTGTTTTTTGCCGAACCGATAAGTTACGGGGGACGTAAACACACCAACACCGGTTGTAAAGCGGTGGCGATAGACAGACACATACACAAAGACAGACAGACAGACACACACACACACACACACATGCACATATTGGGTTGAGGAATAATTCATGATCATTTTTTTTTTTCAAATTTAGAAATGCACGCAGAAATAAAACGCATTGGCAAAGTGTCTTATGTTATGCAAAAGAGAATTTTTTGCTCAACAAGATAGTGTGTTTTGATTTTTAAATTTTATAAATTTTTGTGTATTTTCAGATCATTAAAATGAAATGTCAAGTGGACAAAACTGAGCATTTTCGAAACCATTTGTTTTTTTTTGCATTTAATCGAGGTGTTAAGGTTGCCGAAGCTGCTCGTGAGATTTGTGCAATGCCTCAAAGGACCACCCGCCGTTGGTTTTCGCACTTTAAAAATAGGAATTTTAGCCTCAAGGGCAGATTATACACCGGTCGACGAATTGAGTTCGATGAAGAGCGATTGAATCAACTTCTTCACGAAACTCCACGTCAAACGACCAGAGAATTAGCGGAGCAGATGGATTGTGATAAAAAAAAAATTTAAAAAAAAGCTGTGGTGAACCACGTTCACTCAGTGAACAAGGTTCAGAAACTCGGCGCTTGGGTGCCACACACTTTGAGCGAAAGCAACAAAAATCAACGCCCCACAATCGCCGCCAGTTTGCTCGCTCGACATCGCTCAACACTTGGTCACAGACAGCGTTTTCTTTACCGCATTGTCAATGGCGATGAAATATGAAGCAGCGAAAAGAATGGCTCAGCTCCGACAAACAAGCGACTTTGCGAGCAAAAGATCTTCATCCTCGAAAGACCATGTTGTGTGTATGGCGGGGCTGGGAAGGCATAATTCATTACGCAACCAAACACTCAATGCGGAGCTCTACGTTCAACAACTGCACCGACTCAACGAAGCAATTCAGCAAAAAAGACCGAATAGGCGAAATGGCGTTCTTCTGCAACACGACAACGCCCGTCCTCACATCACCAATATGACCAAAGCTGCGATTCAAGAACTCGAACGGGAAGTGCTACCTCATACTCCATACTCTCCAAACTTGGTGCCGTCATATTTTCATCTCTTTCGACCGCTCTCGAACGCTTTGCGTAATGTATTATTCAATAATGACGTGGAATTGAGAACTTGGTTGGACGAATTTGTTGAGTCAAGACCGGCAGATTTCTATCGCCGAGGCATCGAAAAACTTATTGAACGATGGGAAGAAGTCGTAAACAACAACGGAAAGTAATATTATTGATTAATTTGTTGTAGTTTTTTTCATTTAAAAAAAACGGTGATGAATTATTCCTCAACCCAATATATATATATATATATATTAACAGTTATCGCCAAGCTAATATGGCAGTCCATAAATATAGGACGAAAGCTGCCGTTGATTAGCTCCAAGAGGCCATCACCTCTAGCTAGCTATATGCTAGGTTTGGCTACTCTGCATTGATAAAGGGCAAATACCTTGAAACATGTCTGCAGATGCCTGACCAGCAAGGGGAAGCGGTTGACCTCCCCTGTTCGTAGGTTATAATGGACAAAGGTTCGTGTGTCATATAGCTAGCTAGAGGCGATGGCCTCTTGGAGCTAATCAACGGCAGCTTTAGTCTTACATTTATGGACTGCCATATTAGCTTGGCGATAACTGTTAATATCCAGTACCGCTGCCATTGTCTCCTTTAGAGAGACTTAGAAATAATAATAATAATAATAGAGAGAGGGGGGTGAGGGAGGGAGGGAGGGAGAGAGAAAGAGGAGAATTATAGTGGTCATCTAAACGTGACTAAGGGTGTGAAGACACCTACCAGGTAGATTATGTCTGAACAAAAGATAGGACGGTCATGAATGGTGATGGTGATGTTAGTGGTTGTAGTAGTGATGGCGAGGTTGGTATTGATGGTGGTAATGGTGGGCATGGTGGTGGTGGTGGGGGGGATGGTGATGATGACGGTGGTGGTGATTGCGTCGGTGGCCAGTAGCAGCATCATTATAATGGTGATGGCAATACGCTACCGTCCCACATTCCAAGCTCTGCCTCATTTGTACGGCAGGTGTTTGCCATAGCAATTGCCACCCCGCGTCACACCCCGCGTCGCTCCCTCCACCCTCCACTCGACACATGCCACACGCCTCTCTGTCTGTGTGTCGCTGGTGAAAAACAACAATAACAATGAAACTCCTCTTGCCCTCCCCCCCACCTTGCCTTCTCCCTCCTGTACAATGTTTTTTTGTTGGCGTCCCTTACATGCATTCTCTCTCTCTCCCTTTTTCTCTCTCTTTCTCTCTCTCCCTTTTTCTCTCTCTCTCTCTCTCTCTCTCTCTCTCTCTCTTCTCTCTCTCTCTCTCTCTCTCTCTCATGGTACAACAATCAGCTACCAGTTCAAACCTGTATCCGCACACATTCACATGCGCCCCCCACCCCACCCCACATACACACACACGAACAAACACGCTTGCATAGAAGTGCAGATGTGCGTGACCATAGACACATGCAAACATGTATGCGCATACACACATGGATACATACATGCGTACATACATACATATGTAAAATATTGGCAAACACACCCACATGCGCTGGCACATATGAATGCGTGCGCACGCTTACATATAAAGGTGTGTAGGAATATATACATACACATACAATGATTTTTGTTTACAAACTTCTGTTTACTACTACTACTACTACCTCTTATTTCTTTACTACCCACAAGGGGCTAAACACAGAAGGGACAAACAAGGACAGACAAACGGATTATGTCGATTACATCGACCCCAGTACGTAACTGGTACTTAATTTATCGACACCGAAAGGATGAAAGGCAAAGTCGACCTCGGCGGAATTTGAACTCAGAACGTAGCAGCAGACGAAATACCTATTTCTATTTCTTTATTGCCCACAAGGGGCTAAACACAGAAGGGACAAACAAGGACAGACAAACAGATTATGTCGATTACATCGACCCCAGTACGTAACTGGTACTTAATTTATCGACACCGAAAGGATAAAAGTCAAAGTCGACCTCGGCGGAATTTGAACTCAGAACGTAGCAGCAGACGAAATACCTATTTCTATTTTTTTATTGCCCACAAGGGGCTAAACACAGAAGGGACAAACAAGGACAGACAAACGGATTATGTCGATTACATCGACCCCAGTACGTAACTGGTACTTAATTTATCGACACCGAAAGGATGAAAGGCAAAGTCGACCTCGGCGGAATTTGAACTCAGAACGTAGCAGCAGACGAAATACCTATTTCTATTTTTTTATTGCCCACAAGGGGCTAAACACAGAAGGGACAAACAAGGACAGACAAACGGATTATGTCGATTACATCGACCCCAGTACGTAACTGGTACTTAATTTATCGACACCGAAAGGATGAAAGGCAAAGTCGACCTCGGCGGAATTTGAACTCAGAACGTAGCAGCAGACGAAATACCTATTTCTATTTCTTTATTGCCCACAAGGGGCTAAACACAGAGGGGACAAACAAGGACAGACAAACGGATTATGTCGATTACATCGACCCCAGTACGTAACTGGTACTTAATTTATCGACACCGAAAGGATAAAAGGCAAAGTCGACCTCGGCGGAATTTGAATTCAGAACGTAGCAGTAGACGAAATACCTATTTCTATTTCTTTACTACCCACAAGGGGCTAAACACAGAGGAGACAAACAAGGACAGACAAACGGATTATGTCGATTACATCGACCCAGTGCGTAACTGGTACTTATTTAATCGACCCCGAAAGGATGAAAGGTAAAGTCGACCTCGGCAGAATTTGAACTCAGAACGTAACGGCAGGCGAAATACCTATTTCTTTACTGCCCACAAGGGGCTAAACACAGAGGAGACAAACAAGGACAGACAAACGGATTAAATCGATTATATCGACCCCAGTGTGTAACTGGTACTTAATTTATCGACTCCGAAAGGATAAAAGGCAAAGTCGACCTCGGCGGAATTTGAACTCAGAACGTAACGGCAGACGAAATACCTCTAAGCATTTCGCCCGGCGCGCTAACGCTTCTGCCAGCTCTCCGTCTTTAACTACAACCTCTGACGCTATGCCTACTATTACAACGAAAATGCGGACACTAAATAAGTCACTATATAAGTCATCTAATATACGAAATATTAGCTGCAAGAATTATTACAATCTGTCGACTTAACAAAACTTAAGCTCGCATCACTGAGAAAGATAAAAGACGCAACAAAGTGACAAAGAGTATAAAACTGTGAATATCTTTGTACTTCGACTAGGATATAGTTTTCTACTATAAACCTAGATGGACCAATACCACACACACACACACCACACACACACACACACACGCATATATATATGATATAATATAATATAATATAAATAATATATAATTATCTGCATATATGGGTACAGGACACCAAAAAAAAGTCGACGTTTTTTTGGTGTCCTGTACCCATACATGCATGTATATATACATGTAGAGGTAGGTACGTATATATATGTATGTATATATGCATATGTTTTATTCATTAATTTATTATATGACGGAACGCACGCATCCATTTCTAAGTAAGATTGTTCTTGATATTATATATATATATATATATATAAAGGTGTGCGTGTGTGTGTGTGTGTTATGCATGTGCTTCTATATGAACGATCAATCAGCTTAGAGAGCTCTGAGGTTTAAGGAGGAAAAACCCAATGCGGCTTAAGCCATACAGTTAAACGTGTGGGTCGTTCAGATAAAAACTAGTGTATCAGCTGGTTCTTGTCTGTATTGGCGTCTCTTTAGATAACTGTCATTGTGAGCAGGCCAGCCAGTCGCTGTCGTTAAGTACACCCGCTGGCACTAGGATTACGGCTTTTGGCACACGCACGCATATATATAGTTTCACTTGATGACATCACACACACGCACACATACACATTGCGCTTTACACAATGACTTTACACTAATTCACATACTCTCTCTTGCTCCCCAATGTGTGTGTGTGTGTATACACACACGTATCGAATACTTACACCTGTATAGATGTAGTACGGCTACACAAAGAATCGCATGCACACATGCGCACGCACACACACACATTAATCTTTACACAATGACATTACGTTAATTCACATACTTTCTCTTGCTCATCTGTGTGTATGTATTTGTATGTATACACACACACGCACACACATATCGAATACACCTTCTTTTACACCGCACACACACACACAACTTTTATCCTTTACTTGTTTTAGTCATTGGACTGCGGCCATGCTGTTTCTCCATCTTGAAGGGTTTAGTCGAACAAATCGACCCCAGTGCTTATTTTTCAAAGTTTGGCAGTTATTCCATCGGTATCTTTTGCCGAACTGTTAGATTACGGGATAGTAAACAAACCAACACCAATTGTCAAGCGGTAGTAGGGCATTGACGAACGGCAACGTGAAACTGTGACATTTTTGTGATATCTTTGCTGTTTTTTAAATAAAGTGTGTGTGTATATATATATATATATATATATAAAGGGAAAGCTTACGAAAATAAACAAAAGATGAAGGCAGGTGGTGTACAAACAAACAGATGTATTAGTATAGCGCTCAGGAATAGAAAAGTCTTTTACGTTTCGAGAATACGCTCTTCTAGAGAAAGGGACACAGAAAAAAAACAAGGAGAGAAAAAAATGTGTGTAGTGGCTAACGATCTTTCATGGCGTCTGACTCGGACAAAATGGTCAGACGGAAAGGGGAAAGTAGGGGAGATAACAAGGTCAAGATGACCTCCAGCACGAAGTAGCCCCCAACACAAAGGTGCGTGTGTGTATAAGAGAGTATGTATGTGCGTGTGAAAGAGGGCTGGTGGTCTGGACGTGTGTGTGTGTATGTATGTATGTGTGGGTGTGAAGATGTGGGGATGGGTGTGTGGGTGGTGTGTTGTGATGTGATGTGTAATGTTGTATGGTGTAGTGTAGTGTGGTGTGGTGTGATGCTGTGGGGAGGTGGGAGAGGTGTGTGGGGGTGGGGGTAGAGTGGGGGTTGTGGGTAGGCAGAGGGTGGGGTTAGAGGTGAGGTATGTGGGGGAAGAGTGGGGGATAGGGGTGAAGTATGTGGAGGAGGGGTGGGGGAGGGGAAGGATAGAGAAGGTGGAGTAGGGGTGGGTGGGTGGGTTTATGGGGGGAGGGGAAGGTGGGTAAGTGAGAAGAGAAAGGAGAGAGGAGAGGAGAAGAAAGAAAGAGAGTAAGAGAGAAGAGGGAAAGACGGTAGCAGTGAAGAGATGTAGGAGTGAAGTAGGAGTGACATATATATATATATATATATATATATATATGAGAGGCTTCTTTTAGTTTCTGTCTGCTAAATCTACTTACAAGACTTTTGAAAGCCCGTGTAGAAGGCACTTGTCCAAGTTGTCACGTTGTAGGTCTGAACTCAGAATCATATGTTACAGAAGCAAACTTACTATCTATGGAGAAAAAAAATCGCTTTTTCCACCTTGAGGATATTAATCTATCATGCTTCAGACGAGTTGATAATACTTTTGCTTTAACAGCTTCATTGTGTACGCCTGTTTACTTAATAAGCGTTACAGTAAGAATCAGTCGCCGTATTTTTGAAACAGCTGTAAATATATGTAACGAACAGCTAGAGAATATCAAAGGCGAATCCACATTTTCCCACATTGTCTAACAAGTTCTCAGCCCATTGTCTTAGTCGTTCTACACTGAGACATTAACGGGAATGAACTGACCTCTTAGAACGTTTTCGAGGTATGCATCATCCAAATCTGATATAGAAGTAGAACCCTGTTATTCATGGTCGACCTAATTTAATTAGAAAAAATTATTAATAGACAAGCTGAATTGTTCCCACTCTCTTTCGATCATCTGGTGTCTGGCCGGAGATCAGGCTTTTTCACTGTGTTGATTAATGTGTGCGAAGGCAAAACTTCTCACCGTTTCTATCTTTACACATTCCTTTTATTCTGTGTTTCTCACTAGCAATTACAGAGATGCAAATAATTATCATGCAGAATGGAGATCTGCAAACAAGCTGCACACACAAAAGCTACTCTACGAATTTGTATATTTCTTAGATATTGTAACGACTAATTTTATAATAATTTTATAAGCATTGTAAAGAACATAACTTAAATGGCATCTCCTCATTCATCTTCACATAAAAGTTCGTTGTCACAGATGTATCTTATTCTCGTGATATAAATGTTTATGTAACAACGTATTGTCAGCAATTGGAAGCATTGCACAAATATTGGGCTGTCCGGAAAGTTCGTGCCGATTTATAGTAGCTTACATTTCGACTTATTTTAGAACATGGTTGAGTCCATAAAATAGAATTTGACTACACCTCCATTTAGAGCACAGTTTAAGCTATCTTTTCGTGGAAGAAGGTTTATGTTTGTATAACCTGTGTTAATTCTGTAACCCTTTAAAACGGAAGATAAGAAAGTTCATTTTCGCCACTTGATGCTTTGGGAACTAGACAAAAATTGCTGCAGCTCGTCTGGGATGTGTTACCCTACCCTCCATATTCACCAGATATTGCTCCTTCAGATTTCCACTTATTCAGGTTTCTGCAGGATAGTCTTAATGGTAAAAAGTTCAATTCCTTGGATAACGTTAAAAGATACCTTGATGAATTGTTTGCCATGAAACCACCTCAATTCTGGGAAGAGGGTATTTTCAAGTTAAAGGAAAGATGGAGACGTATTGTGCAACAAATGGTTCATATTTGGTTGATTAAAAATGTAATGTCAAGTATTTATTGACCTTTTTTCTTTGCTTTAAAAATCGGCACGAACTTTCCAGACAACCCAATATTTTCAGATAAACCGCCCCAACAGTGGTCGAGCGTGAAGGGAGAGACCGTTGCTCTTACGCGATAATGCAAGACCACTAAGTCACCCAGAGAATTTTTATGGCACTAAATACGGAAGTTTTGCTTCATTCTCTTTACTCTCCTGACCTTGCTCCATCTCACTATCATTTTTCCTGATTATTGCAACATTATTTAGAGGGAAAACAGTTCATTCGTTATGAAAATATTAAAAATGATATTGAGTGTTTCTTTGCTTCGAAACTTGAAGAATTTTATGCCTGGGGGACCGACAACTTTCCAAACAGATGGGATTACGTTATCAATGGTGAAGGGAAATATTATCTTGATTAAGATATCAATTAAGATGAAAGTTGCATTTGTTTCTTTCCCTATCTTAAAATGCGACAAGATTTTCTTTACCGGCGTAACACATACATACATACATACATACATACATACATACATACATACATACATACATACATGCATACATACATTCATACATACATACATACAT
>NC_043004.1:50595027-50602527 GCF_006345805.1 Octopus sinensis | reverse complement strand
ATAGCCATGTGTTGAAAGGAATTCTTGGAGGTTTGGATAATTCACCGTTGGAAACATGGGTGGTTCGTTCAACATCCTTAAACAACCCCTATTCAGGGACCTTTTGAGCGGGATGGGTTACCGACCAGAAGAAAATTCTAACTGGGCCCCACCTGCAAGGTCATCCGCTGTTTATCTTGATATGAGATCACCATGTCGCGCATATATGGCTGTGATGCATGTGTCTGGTGTACCCTAATCAGACGGGTAGTCATGATGGCTATACTGGGCTTCGTATATTTTATCCCAGTGTCACTTTGATGGCATGCCCTGCTCTCTCACTCAATAATGATAACGATTTTTAAAAAATAAATTAAAAAATAATTAATAGGCAGTGCTCCAGTATGGCCAGAGTCAAATGACTGAAACAAAAAAAGAATAAATAAAGAGTGGAAATTTAACCGGTGAGTGTGTTAATGAATAAGGCATTAAAACAGAATGACTCTCCCCAGACACAATAAAATATGCTTCAACACATGAATTCACATAAAGAATCTTGCAAACCAAATACAAAAACGAAATATATATATGTATATATCTGTGTGTGTGTGTGTGTGTGTATGTGTGTGTGTGTGTATGACGGGCCTCCTTCAGTTCCGATTCCCAAATATACTCACAAAGCTTCGGTTAGCTCCCGAAACTATAAAAGAAGACATTTACCTAAGATGCCACGCAGTGCGACTGAACCCAGAAGCACATGGTTGAGAGGCAAGCTTCTCGCCACAGCCACGACTGCGCCTGTATATATATAAATTTAAGTACGAGTAATCCATGTGGAGTTGGTGTCACAAAAGAATTTATACAATGCTAAGAGAGTTGCCTCCCTTGCGCAGCTGAGTAAATGTGAGAGAAGCGAAACCCATGAAGTCTGACAAGTTTACGTAATGATTGTCGATTAGCTTTGGCGTTGAATCAAGTAGAAAATATGGACGGAAAATATGGCGGTGCATAGTGTTGTTGTTGTTGTTGCTGCTTCAGTTACTGTTTTTGTGTAACGAATCAGTTAGGTCGTAATGTTTTGGGAATGGACAATTGTGGAAGAAGATAGACGAGTTGAGAAACGGCCACTACTACTACTACTACTACTACTACCACCACCACCACATCTGCCACCACTACTACTACTACTACTACTACTACTACTACTACTACTACTACCACCACATCTGCCACCACTACTACTACTACTACTACTACTACTACTACAACACAACAACAACAACAACAAAAGCAACAACGATAATTTAGGTACAAGGTCTCTTGTGAGGGGAGGGTATTAACTGGTGCCATCGACCTCAGTACTTGACTGGTACTTTATTTTATCACCCTCGGTGGGATGAAAGATAAAGTTGACTTCGGCAGAATGTGAACTCAGAACATAAAAAAGAGGAACAAATACTGCCAGGTAATTTTAACGAGTCTACCAAAATAAAAATTGTTATGGCTTCAAACAAAGGCCCAAGACATGGAATTTATTGGAGCTGTCAATCGAATAAAATGTCTCTTGTACCTGACTGGAATTTATTTACTTATTTATTCATTTATAAAAGCGGCCGAAATGGAGTTCCTCTGAAGGATTCCTGGAGTACATGGACTTAAAAAGGTGCGTAGCTCGGAAATCAGGACGTCTTATTTCTTTATTGCCCACAAGGTGCTAAACACAGAGAGGACAAACAAGGACAGACAAGGAGATTAAGTCGATTACATCGACCCCAGTGCGTTACTGGTACTTAATTTATCGACACCGAAAGGATGAAAGGCAAAGTCGACCTCGGCGGTATTTGAACTCAGATCGTAGCAGCAGACGAAATACCTATTTCTTTACTACCCACAAGGTGCTAAACACAGGGAGGAACAAACAAGGACAGACAGACGGATTAAGTCGATTACATCGACCCCAGTGCGTAACTGGTACTTATTTAATCGACCCCGAAAGGATGAGAGGCAAAGTCGACCTCGGCGGAGTTTGAACTCAGAACGTAGCGGCAGACGAAACACCGCTAAGCATATCGCCCGGCGTGCTAACGTTTCTGCCAGGTCGCCGCGTCAGGGCATCTCTCTTGGTCGAGCCGCTTCTTCTCCGCAATGAGAGGTCAAGGAGCCGGTGCTATGATCATGCGGCGAGCAGGCAGAACCGTTAGCACGCCGGGCGAAATGCGTAGCCGTATTTCGTCTGCTGTTACGTTCTGAGTTCAAATTCCGCCGAGGTCGACTTTGCTTTTCATCCTTTCGGGGTCGATAAATTAAGTACCAATTACGTACTGGGGTCGATATAATCGACTTAATCCGTTTGTCTGTCCTTGTTTGTCCCCTCTGTGTGTAGCCCCTTGTGGGTAGTAAAGAAATAGTACTATGATCATGTGATTAGAATGTCGTAGTTAAGAACTTCATGTCAGACTTGCAACGACATAATTTGGGGGAAAAGTTGAAAGTAACGATGAAGTTTGAATAATGATGATGATGCATCGTAGAAATAAATGAATGGAAAACAATTATGCAGACGGTCATTTATTTCGTTGATTATAATGTCGTTCCAAATATAAAATCAACGACGTCGACGCGTCGTTTGTTTGTGTATACACATGTTACTCGTTAAATACTTTCAGATTCCATGGATTCTTTGCGTGTGGGAAATCAATCTGACAATCAATTAAAACGTGGATTCCGTTCCGAATCCTCTGGTCCCTAAAGAATCTTCAAACTGAGCCAAAATGGCAGGAGACCAGGAACGTAGACCAGGAACATAATGGTTGGCTAATATCCATAGTCTCAGTCGGTGACGCTTGTTAATTTAGCAGAAAAATATAATGATTTTTACTTCTGATAGGACTTTATGGAGGTGGTGCGTGACGACTCTCCTTCCATGACCCTTCCAGTAGTAGTGGGTGCAAATATATATATTGTATCTTTTATTTGTTTCAGTTATTAGACTGCTGCCATTCTTGGGTACCGCCTTGAAGAATTTTCAGTTGAATAAACTGACCCCAGTGCTTACATTCTTTTAAAACCTGATACTTATCTTATTGGCTCTTTTGCCAAACCGCTAACTTACGGGGACGTAAACATACCAATACCGGTTGTCAATCGGTGGTAGGGGAAAAACATGGCCTCAAAGGTACACACCACACACACACATATATGACAGTTTCCATCTACCAGATCCACTCACAAGGCTTTAGTCGACCCGAGGCTATAGCTGAAGACACTTCCCCCAAGATACTATGCAGTGGGATTGAAACCAGAACCATGTGGTTGGGAAGCAAGCTTCTTGCCACACAGCCACGAGGCGAGACGAATGTAGAGAAGCAAGAACAATTTTCAAATCAGTGTGTGCATTTACGAAAGATAGTGGAATAATGAATGAAAGGAAACAGGAATGGATGGTAACAGTAGTTTAAAAGGAAGTTAAACGAAAGGTTTCAATAAGGGGACGCTCACACAGAACTAATCAGAAAATTCCACATATCCCTAATTAACCTTTCTACCGAGGGCAAATGCCATCTACTGAAACTAATGCTGAAAATTAGCCCTATCACTCGTGGCATATGCCCTCTCTCTCTCTCTCTCTCTCTCTCTCTCTCTCTCTCTCTCTCTCTCTCTCTCTCTCTCTCTCACACACACACACACACACACACACACACCTTTCAGCCACTTTACTGGGATGTAACAGCTCTCTCCCCACCATTATCTTCCAAGTGATACTCGACGGAGTTGTACTTGACGAAGTGGCACTTGAAGTGTTACTTGTTGAAGACTTAGTAGAAGAGGAAAATGTTCCTGTAACTAAATCGTTTCATTCCTGTCTGCCTTACAATCCCTTCGGAATAAACAGCTTGGTTGATTTTCGTCGACACCTAGACTGTTTCCGAGAATGTCATAACATTCGCCTTCCGTTCATGCAGTATAGAGAGAAGGATTGATCTACCATATGCAACAACTCTATCCAACTGATAAAGGACTGCAATGACCTGACGACATTTTAGCTGCAAAGCGCCAATCTTGATCTTTGTTTGGCCCTCGATCTTTGCTTGGCTCATGACTGCAGTTCCGTTGAAAAGACTATATGCCTGACAAATGGTAACGTCATCAGTTCACAAACCAGGAATCACTGCCCATAGGAGATGTTGGCAACAGATGGACCATCTGAACAAGAAAATGCTTTGTTTTGTTTCCCCCCACCCGCCAGAAGCACTAGGGCAGAGGCTTCAATCTGGACAAATGAAAGACTAGGCGAGGTAGGCAGTCCCACTGTAATAAATGACAGAGGCCAGACGTTTCAAGAATAATTTCACATCAGCTCATTTCTTATTTCTTTACTGCCCACAAGGGGCTAAACACAGAAGGGACAAACAAGGACAGACAAACAGATGAAGTCGATTATATCGACCCCAGTGCGTAACTGGTACTTATTTAATCGACCTCGAGAGGATGAAAGGCAAAGTCGACCTCGGTAGCGGCGGCGGCGGCGGCACCACTCGTTTGGTTCATCCGGTGCCACAATGATACTTAAACCTGACATAGTTTAGAAGTTAAAGTCGGAAATGGAACAGTCTCGGTCATGGAATCCAAAGCCGTATGTGGTGGTGGTCTTGACGGTCGTTGCTAGGCTTTTATTTATTCCTCGGTCTTTCTCCACTCCTCGAAAGTGAAATAACCGAAATGAATTGTCTTCGCTAGGATGGACGTTCGGCGGCTTCTATTTCTCAGGTGTTAGGGCTGATTCCGGTTTCAAACTTCAGTTTGTCTTTGAATCTGTGTTTTGGGGTTCCTTGATGTCGTTTGCCGTTAACGAACTCGCTGGTCTTGAAAGGGCCACTCGGATGACATGTTCTGACCACCCGAGACGATGCTCGAGGATGGCAGCTTCGACGTTGGGTATTTCTGAGCAATTGAAGACCTTGTGGTGCGTCAGTCCTGCCATTTGATGTTGAGTATGTACTGGTGCTCAAGCTTTTTCAGATCTTTTCAATTCAGGATCCTGCTCAAATATCTTCGTTTTGTCTGCATTCACTTTCATTCAAAAGCAATAGTAGGTTTCTGACACAAGAGTCGAATAGCGCTGGAGGTCGGCAACAGAGGTGGTAGGGATTGGATTGTCGTCTGTGTGCTGGACCTTCTTCACGCTGCTATTCGACGTTCAAGTTTTGGATCTGACGTGTGCGAAATCGATTGGGTTGTCCGGAAAGTTCGTGCCGATTTATAGTAGCTTACCTTTCGACTTATTTTAGAACATGGTTGAGTCCATAAAATAGGATTTGACTACACCTCCATTTAGAGCACAGTTTAAGCTATCTTTTCGTGGAAGAAGGTTTATATTCCTATAACCTGTGTTAATTCTGTAACCCTTTAAAACGGAAGATAAGAAAGTCCATTTTCGGCACTTGATGCTTTGGGAACCAGACAAAAATTGCTGCAGCTCGTCTGGGATGTGTTACCCCACCCTCCATATTCACCAGATGTTACTCCTTCGGATTTCCACTTATTCATGTCTCTGCAGAATAGTCTTAATGGTAAAAATTTCAATTCCTTGGATGACGTAAAAAGATACCTTGATGAATTGTTTGCCATGAAACCACCTCAATTCTGGGAAGAGGGTATTTTCAAGTTAAAGGAAAGATGGAGACGTTTTGTGCAACAAATGGTTCATATTTGGTTGATTAAAAATGTAATGGCAAGTATTTATTGACCTTTTTCTTTCCTTTAAAAATCGGCACGAACTTTCCGGACAACTCAATATTTATATTGCCGCCACCGGGTATCTAGCTGAGTACTTAAGTTCATCTAAGCACACCAGACGATAGGTCCATGCTGTGGTAAAGAGTTAAAGGTATCAAGCAACGATGGACACGCACACACACACACACACACACACACACACACACACACACACACACACACACACACACACACACACACAGAGGAAGATAGAAAAATATCACACTCGTGTAGAAGTCATGATTCTATGTTGATTTCTTGTTTTATTTTGTCTCATAAACATCAAAATGTATTTTACAATTCAAATACATTTTAAAGGTAGTTCGACACGTTTGCTTCCCCGACCAGGCCTGACATATTCTTCCTTCGAAGTCTAAACAACTGGATATATATATATACACACATACACAGGCATATATAAATATATACATAATGCATACACACACACACACACACACATAAATACATGTGTGCGTGTGTGTATAGTAAAGCTTGTCTACAAACACTTTAAAATACATCATAAAAAATGCTTTTTGTGAAAGCAACGTTTCAGTCGGATTAATTCTTCAAACGGTGCGTTTCGTGAGGAATAGCTTTTAAAACAGCTTTCAAATAAGAATAAAAAGAAAGAAAATCAACTGATCTTGTAAGAAATGTTTGCAAAACCGTTTTGCTTCGGAAATAGCATTTATCTTTTACTTGTTTCACTCATTGAACTGTGGCTATGTTGGAGCACCGCTTCGA
Source organism: Octopus sinensis (assembly GCF_006345805.1). Classification (NCBI taxonomy): domain Eukaryota; kingdom Metazoa; phylum Mollusca; class Cephalopoda; order Octopoda; family Octopodidae; genus Octopus; species Octopus sinensis. The sequence goes on along the minus strand of NC_043004.1, from coordinate 50,596,029 downwards.
AATGCTTAGGCGAACAAATCGAACTCAGTACATTTTCCAAAAGTTTGGCACTTATTCTATCGGTCAGTTTTGCCGGACCACTAAGTTACGGGGAAGTATTCAAACAAACACTGGTTTTCAAGCAGTGGGAGGACAGATACAAACATAAGATACACACACACACGTGTGTGTGTGTGTGTGTGTGTGTGTGTGTGTACTATTATTATTATTTCAGCTGCATAAACAAACAAAAAGTCACAAAAGTATCACAAAACACTGCTACTCAGAGTTTCACGTTCCCGTTCTTCGGACAGTTTAGGTTGAGAAGCTAAACTATCCGATGAACGAGAACGTGAAACTCGGAGTAGCAGTGTTTTGTGATACTTTTGTGATATTTTTGCAGCTTTAACAGTAATAAAGCATATTACTCTACCTCCGATATTCGAGTACTATCTTTTCCCACCTTGTTTCACATTTATATATTCATTAATACCTCGATATGTTGGGGCGCAATGGCCCAGTGGTTAGGGCAGCGGACGCGGGGTCGTAGGATCGCGGTTTCGATTATCAGATAGGGCGCTACGAGTGTTTATTGAGCGAAAACACCTAAAACTCCACGAGGCTCCGGCAGGGGTGGGGGTGGCGAACCCTGTTGAACACTTTCACCACAACTTTCCCTCACTCTCTCTTCCTGTTTCTGTTGTACCCGTATTTCAAAGGGCCAGCCTTGTCACACTCTGTGTCACGCTGAATCTCTCCGAGAACTACGTTAAGGGTACACGTGTCTGTAGAGGGCTCAGCTACTTGCACGTTAATTTCACGAGCAGGCTGTTCTGTTGATCGGATCAACTGGAACCCTCGTCGTCGTAACCGAAAAAAATACCTCGATATACGAGTTGATTTGTTCCCGGAGACCGCTCATAAAACGAAGATTCGTAAAACAGAGCAACAATTTCCCATAGTTGCAATGAAATTTTATGCTAAAACCGAAGGGAGATAATCGTTTACCTTCGTGGTTCTTTG
>NC_043004.1:50585027-50590027 GCF_006345805.1 Octopus sinensis | reverse complement strand
TCGATTAATTTTTTTTCTTGAAACGCAGGAGTGGCTGTGTGGTAAGTAGCTTGCTAACCAACCACATGGTTCCGGGTTCAGCCCCACTGCATGGCATCTCGGGCAAGTGTCTTCTGCTATAGCCCCGGGCCGACCAATGCCTTGTGAGTGGATTTGGTAGACGGAAACTGAAAGAAGCCTGTCGTATATATGTATATATATATATATATATGTGTGTATGTTTGTGTGTCTGTGTTTGTCCCCCTAGCATTGCTTGACAACCGATGCTGGTGTGTTTACGTCCCCGTCACTTAGCGGTTCGGCAAAAGAGACCGATAGAATAAGTACTGAGCTTACAAAGAATAAGTCCCGGGGTCGATTTGCTCGACTAAAGGCGGTGCTCCAGCATGGCCGCAGTCAAATGACAGAAACAAGTAAAAGAGTAATCCACAAATCAATAACATGTTCGCAGTTTTCAAAGGTTTCCATGTCCGAGCAATGTAGAATATTTTATTGAGTATCCACTCAATAGAGGATCCGGACGTTTTGTCGTTGAGTGTCACTTAATTGTCATTGATCCGTTCAAGATCTTGCAGGTGCATACTAACTTTAGTGACGATTGCTTTATTGCTGAGCGTGGCCGATTTTCTCGACCTTTGCTCTATTTGAAAATATAAGAAATAAACTATATACGTATGTATGTATGTATGTATGTATGTATGTATGTTATGTATGTATGTATGTATGTATGTATGTATGTATGTATGTATGTGTGCATGTATGCGTGTGTCTGTGTGTGTATGTATGTATGTATGTATGCGTGTGTGTATGTATGTATTACCTATTCATAGAAATATATGTATGTATGAATACTTGTATGCGTGTTTTTATGTATGTATGAGTGTACATATTCATGAATGTATCTATCCATGTAAGTATGCATGTACGTGCATGTGCGTGAGCATATATATATATAATACAACATATATATAAATATTTTCGTCGCTTTGAGACCGCGACCTGTTCACTGACAAAATTCCGTGCAGCACGGAATTTTGTCAGTGAACAGGTCGCGGTCTCAAAACGACGAAAATATTTTGGCAAATTAAATTTAAATGTTAAAGTGAATCTAACGGTTTTTGTGTGTTTCTTAAATGGTTTATAAACACCTTCCACGCTGCAATTGTTTTCGTTCCAGCACACGATCTCAGATCAGGTCACTCGCTATGCAAGTACATCTCCGTAAACACACACACACAAACACACACACACACACACACACATATATATGCACACACACAGACATGCAGGAAATAGACACCTTTAATTTTCAAAATCTTTTATTTAATACGCAAAGCAAACAATTGAAATGTAATCGATAGGTAGGACTAAATACTTTAGTATTTAGTTGACATTCTCTTTGCAGTTTTTAATTCAGAAACTCTTTTTAGCATTGAACTGAGGAGCTTTGTGATTGTCTCTTGTGGAATTTCTGCCCACTTTTCACGCAACAATCGAAACAATTCATCTTTAGATTTAGGTTTCTGTCGAGTTTTTCGTATAGCTCTATCTAGTACGGTCTAAAGATTTTCAGTTGGGTTCACGTCAGGAGATTGACTCGACCAAGGAAGCTTTTGAATCCCATTTTCAGTCAACCATTGTTGATCCCTTTTCGCTGTGTGGCATGGAGCCCCATCTTCCATGAATAAAAACTCATTTTTCGTTATGTTATCGTGTGAATACATCGGAAGTAGTCCTTGCTTAAGTATTTCGATTTTTCAGAGTTTATGTTTCCAACACATTCGATCAGCTCAGAACGACCATTGCTGGTGACAGCTCCCCATACCACTACAGAGATACCGCCATGTTTCACAATTGGTTGGAGTCGTTTCAAATCAAATTCTTGATTGGGAAGCCTCCAGACCCAAACACATCCACTGTTTAAAAAAATCTGGATTCATATGAGAAAATCACTATCCCAAAATGAACTAGAATTTTCTGACATCTCCTTAGCCCATTTCTTTCTTTTCATGATATTAATTGGTTGAAGGAGAGGCTTTCTTCTAGCTGCCCATCCATAATACCCAAGCTTATGCAGATATGTAACATGTTTTGAGCTAACTTCTACCTATTTTGTAATGTCAGAAGCCTTCGAACGGGTTAGTTTTCCACAATTCTCTTCAAACAGCGGAGCTTCCTTTCCGAGGGACCAGGTTGGCCGGGACGAGAATCTGTTGATTCTTTTCCTTGGCTTTTGAATTGCATTATAATTCTATTAACAGTAGCAAGAGGAATTTGATGATTTTCGGCAAATTTTCGCCGGCTAAGATTGCTCAAAAATACGACCTCTATGAAAATCTGACAGCTCTGCTGAATTTTTTGTGCGTGGCATGGTTACTCTTCGCAAATGTTTAATATAATGGCACCTGGAATGAAAGAGAATAATTACATTGTAAATTCTACACCGCTGAAAACATATTAAGACCTTAGATTAGAAATTTTGAAAATCAAAGGTGGCTTTTTACTTCCTGCATGTCTGTGTATATACATATATGACTGGCACTCTGTCGGTTACGACGACGAGGATTCCAGTTGATCCGATCAATGGAATAGCTTGCTCGTGAAATTAACGTGCAAGTGACTGAGCACTCTACAGACGCGCGTCACTCTTAACATAGTTCTGAGGGAGATTCAGCGATGACACATAATGTCGCAAGGCAGTACTTTTGAGATGCAGGCACAACTCGTTTTTGACACTTGTGTGGACTCATAGGGGAGACGGGGTCTAGTTGTTATATTTTCTCTTTTTTTTTTTGCCTTGGCACCCACATAAATGAACACAGCTGAAGTTTTTTTTCAGATTTAATTAGTAAAACATCTCTATTGTTATCACCAGCAAAAAGCAGAAATTACATAGCATTAATTAGATATTGTCAGCTGTAACAATTTTCCCCGAGTGCGAGGTACGTTGTGTCATTTACTGGGTTACTTTGTTACAACTGTCGATAACTCGGAATTATGTTAACAAACAAGTTTAAAATGAATACGTCTCCTGCTTCTTGCATCTAAGAAGTATTATTTTATTTAATTAACTGTGCTTTGAACCACCTCATATCCTAAGTGTGATACTGAGAATTCTCATCAGCCAATTTTCCCATTGTTACATTTGCCATCTCGTCGGAATCGCCCTCCATTAACTTCTCATCACATGGATCACACAGAAAGTCCTGTCTTCCTTCGGTACAGTGAGTGTGTGCCCAGTCTTTACAGATCATGCATTGCACCCATTCTTCACCTGGAAGGGAGTTGGAAAACAAATATGAGCAGACAAGGCATTTCCAGTCGGCGACTTGCTTGCTGCGAGGCTGCTTCCCTTTGCCTTTATCTGTTTTAGTTGACTTTCCCTTCCCCTTTGTTGCCTTTTCTGTACCTGTTGCCTTCTTTGGTTTGGATTTCCGCTCATTTATTTCATCCCCTATGCGCTGTTTTACGACAACATCCCATAATGATTTCTTTTCAACCACAACTTTTCTGACGGTACTTTCCATGACACCAGGAGGGTATCCCCCTCTTGGAGTCTTCCTGTTGTGATTTCTAGGCATGACGTGTTAAACTGAAATAGAAGGGGTAAGTTGTTACATGCCTGGGGTAAGTTGATACACTGTAACAATTAGCTCCGACCATGGATTTCTAGGGATTACTTTGTACCCAGCACAAGCAATGCATGGCATCCAGGAGACACCTTCATGTATCGAAGGCAACATCCAACACTTCCTAATGAGCTACAAACTACTTCAGCAACACCACTTGTGCTTTAGTAGTTAAGGAAATAACTTTGAGGCAAAATTTCACTTTTGGAGTAAAAAAAATCGTTTCTTCAGCCATACCTTTCCTGGTGACAGCCCACCAGTGCAATACACATGTGTAGTCATGATGCTATGGAGTTGGCCTTCACGAGGTAGAGAGTGGAGCCTTTTGATAACACCTCGTAATTACCTTCATGGTTATTAGCCTTAAACCAAGGAAAGACATGATACCTAAACACTTTCTAATAGATATTAGCACTAATTTTCTCACCAGAGGGGCTTTTTTTTTTTGCCATCTGATGCCACAACTCCTAAAACCATCACCTGAGCAGGATGCTTTCTTCTGAAGACACCATTGACTTGAAAGGATGATTCAGCAATACACCGATTATCTCGACTGTTCACAAAAGCATCCACGGGGAAGATTCCCTCGTTAGAAAATATTTTCTCAACGGATCCAGACTTCTTGAAGTAGGACAACACTGTTCTTGGCCTTTCTAGCTTCCTGACTTTCATTGAATTGGTCAGAAGGTTTCTTGAAGTTCATGCAAAGGATTGCAGACCTAAATCACAGTGAACAGTCTTCGCGTGTGTGTATATATATATATATATATATATATATATATATATATATATATATATATATAAATATATACATATATATATATATCCGTACTATATATTTTTACAAGCCAACCTGAGTATATATATATATATATATATATATATATATATATATATATATATATATATATATATATATATATAAGAATGAATGTTTTTATATATAATGAACGTGAAATACAGGAAGGACGAACACGGAACACAGACAAATCATTCGAAGCCTTCAATCTTCAGTCAGACACCGAATCATCATAGCAAATTTCGGCTGTTCAATTCTGATATTTGCTCCAACTCGGCCAGCCCCAAGAAAAAAAACTAAGCTGTAAGCATTAGATTTCTTGGTAGAAGACAGGAATGTGAACGCACAAGACGGATGTGAATACAAGAGACGAAAACGAAATTGAAAACAGTAATGAATAAACAAAATATATATAACGGTGGTTGTCATACGACTTTAGACCAAATGAGACAAAAACAACATTGTTATATTTCGGAATGGTCATTTTGCCAGTTTAGCCAATAAAAATACACGCACTATATATTTGGTGTTACTTTGCTTCAGTGTTATTTATTTTTTACATTAATCTTAAT
>NC_043004.1:50572527-50577527 GCF_006345805.1 Octopus sinensis | reverse complement strand
ACTCCAGCTCTACCTGATAACTGTTACACTTCCAAGTTGAAAGTGTAATTTCTAGCAAGGTGAACAGTTCTTCCACTTGTTCCCTACTTATTACTAAACGGACTGCACTTCCAAATGGGGCTTACTTACTTACTTATTGCTAAGAGGATTTTACATCACAAATTTACATCGCGATCTGACACTTGTTTACATCTAGACGGGTAGCACTTCCGTACAGTACCTATTCACAATAGCATAACTTGCTCGCACGCACGCGCGCACTCACACTCACACACAAACACACATTCTCTCTCTTTCTCTCTCTCTCTCTCTCTCTCTCTCTCTCTCTCTCTCTCACACAAACACACTCACACCCACCCTCACACACACACACACACTCACACACAGACACTCATACACAGAGACACACACAAATACACCCTCGCACTCTCTCTCTCTCTTTCTCTGTCTCTGTCTCTCTTTCACACACGCATATACACACACACACTCACACACACACACACACACACACACACACACACACACACACACACACACACACACACATTCATTTTTTAGAGCCAAAGTCACCGTCGCTGCATCATTTCATCGTAACTTAAAGCGGTTTGGACATTCTGAGCCGGCGGAAGTCAGATATGTTGACCATCAGCTCAACGTAACAGCGTTGGCAAGGAGCGACCCGTCAATATCGCTGCACAGTCGTACACGAATAATTGTAAATGAAATACTTGAGGACAATTGGAGTAAGTGAGGGTGGGTGGGTAAGTAAATGGAAGTTGCTGCAGATTGAAGATTAGATTAGCTTCCTCCTTGTTGAGAACAACTGCAGCTGGACAACAATAGAAATATTAACCGCAACAGCAGCAGCAATAATAGTGGCAATATTCATATTCACTACAACGATAAGGGAAAACAATGAAAACAAACAATTACAACGAAAGCAACAACAAAAAAACATTATTAGAAACAATAAGAACAACAATGACAACTGTATCAACAATAAGGGCAACAGTAGTAACAATATCAACAACAGCAGGAACAAGAAGAACATGAATAAGGCGGCGAGCTGGCAGAAACGTTAGCACGCCGGGCGAAACGCTTAGCAGTATTGTGTCTGCCGCTACGTTCTGAGTTCAAATTCCGCCGAGGTCGACTTTGCCTTTCATCCCTTCGGGGGTCGATAGATTAAGTGCCAGTTATGCACTGGGGTCGATGTAATCGACTTAATCCCTTTGTCTGTCCTTGTTTGTTCCCTCTATATTTAGCCCCTTGTGGGCAATAAAGAAATAAGAAGAAGAAGAAGAACAACAACAACAACAGCAACAACAGTAGCAGCAGCAAGGACAATATCAACAACAGGAGAAACAACGACATCAACAACAATTACAAAATCAGCAACAACAACAGCAGGAACAACAATACTCTTTTTACTCTTTTACTTGTTTCAGTCATTTGAGTGCGGCCATGCTGGAGCACCGCCTTTAATCGAGCAACTCGACCCCGGGACTTATTCTTTGTAAGCCCAGTACTTATTCTATCGGTCTCTTTTTGCTGAACCGCTAATGACGGGGACGTAAACACACCAGCATCGGTTGTCAAGCAATGCTAGGAGGACAAACACACACACAAACACACACACATACATATATATATATATATATATATACATATATACGACGGGCTTCTTTCAGTTTCCGTCTAACAAATCCACTCACAAGGCTTTGGTCGGCCGGAGGCTATAGTAGAAGACACTTGCCCAAGGTGCCACGCAGTGGGACTGAACCCGGAACCATGTGGTTGGTAAACAAGCTACTTACCACACAGCCACTCCTGCGCCTATGTTACAATATCAAGAACAACAGTGTCAGCAGCAGCAGCAACAACAACAACAACTATGACAAAAACAAGTTAACAACATCATCAAGAACAACAATAAAAAAGAATCACAGCTGTCTGTCAATCTTCCATTGTCTCTCCCTTTCATCCGGTGGCATATAGAAGGAACAAGCTGACACAAAGAGCAAAAGAGGCCAAACAGTTTAAATGATATATGACATATATAGACATATGATACGTTGAAGAGTTTCGAGGTATATTATAATGTAACAGTTGGATTCGACCTCACGTTCCGTCTAATCAACTGCTGTTGCTCATATATATTTCTTTCCTGCCCACAAGGGGCTAAACACAGAGGGGACAAACAAGGACAGACGAAGGGACTGAGTCGATTATATCGCCCCCTGTGCAAACTGGTACTTTATTTATCGACCCCGAAAGGATGAAAGGCAAAGTTGTCCTCGGCGGAATTTGAACTCAGAACGTAACGACAGACGAAATACCGCTAAGCATTTCGCCCGGCGCGCTAACGATTCTCATATAATAGTCTGGTAGCATGACTAGAACCTTCCGTGAACAAAGCCTACAAATACAGTACATTTGAGCGCGGAAACGTCAGAGTGATCCGGTTCTTGGTGACGTTCATTCTTAACCTATAACTGTTTTCACGGCTACATATTTAACCTGGCACGATAGAAGAAAGCACCACGGCCACAAGAACATGTATTTGATGTGTAAAAATTAGCCGGAATGTTGAATTTCTAACAAAGACTTTCTGCGCATGTCATAATCGCTGTTTCATTTGAATGTTTCCATTAACTGCATGGATGGATGGAAGCACTCCATCGGTTACGACGATGAGGGTTCCGGTTGATCCGATCAACGGAACAGCCTGCTCGTGAAATTAACGTGTAAGTGGCTGAGCACTCCACAGACACGTGTACCCTTAACGTAGTTCTCGGGGATATTCAGCATGACACAGAGAGTGACAAGGCCGGCCCTTTGAAATACAGGTACAACAGAAACAGGAAGTAAGAGTGAAAGAAAGTTGTGGTGAAAGAGTACAGCAGAGATCACCACCATCCCCTGCCGGAGCCTCGTGGAGCTTTTAGGTGTTTTCGCTCAATAAACACTCACAACGCCCGGTCTGGGAATCGAAACCGCGATCCTACGACCGCGAGTCCGCTGCCCTAACCACTGGGCCATTGCGCCTCCACTATTAACTGCATATGTTCATAAACATAAAACAGCCTTCTTCGAACCATGTTACAATATTAATCCAGAGAGATTGAAAACAAATACGGGTGTCTGTTGAAAACAACAAACAAAAGTTATTAGAGTAACAAGAAAACTTGATCGCCGAATTGGATGAGTTGCAGTAGTTAACGGACGTCAGCTTACGGTCCTAAATCTAATCCCATCGGTACCGGCTGAGTACGCTTTTCATCCTTATGGATTTGATTTATAGCTTTCTGGAGGATTAGTTCAATCAAGCATGCTCCTAATTTCCGTTTTTGTGCCATTATTATTATTATTATTATTATTATTATTATTATTATTATTATTATTATTATTATTATTATTGCCAAAAAGGCGGTAAGATGGCAGAATCGTTAACACACCGGACAAAATACTTAGCGCTTTTCTTCCGACTTTACGTTCTGAGTTCAAATTCCGTCGACATTGACTTTGCTTTTCATAATTTCGAGGTGGACGAAATAAGCACCAGTTGATCATTGGGATCGATGTAATCGACTAGAGCCAGTTGATCACTGAGATCGATGTAATCGACTAGAACCCTCCCACAAAATCTCAGGTCTTGTGCCTATTGGAAAAAGAATTATTATAATTATGAGAATTTCAGGCTTTGTGCCTATAGCAGAAACGGTTATCATTATTTTGAAAAGTTTTTCTTCTGTGGTTTCATGCGAGTTTCTACAGCATCACCTGGTGCACCTCCACGGTCCTGCTAGTACTTATTTTTATCGACCCCCGAAAGGATGAAAGGTAAAGTCAACCTCGACGAAATTTGAACTCTGAATGTTAAGACGAACGAAGTGCCGCTAAGTATTTTACCTGCGTGCTAACGATTCTGCCAACTCACTGCCGAAATGGTATTAAGCAGTTTGTCGGGCGTGATAATGAAACAGCTAAATCGCCGCCTTTCAGGAAGAAAATATCAACAAGACAACAGCAAGATGCGTTTAACCCCTTAATGGATTATCCCGAGTTTACTCATACATCGCACATGTATTTTTTTAGAACCAGACGAGTATACTCGGTCAAAATTAACTTTTAATTTTAGTACTCAAACGAATTTATTTGTTTTGTGTCGTTTCATTTTTGAGCAATCACGAATTTACTCGCGTTGTTTTAAAAAAATAAGTATTTTTTTCATTTGATGGATTTGGCTATCTGGAATGCTTATGTTTTGTATAAAGCATCTTTGGAAACTTCAGCTTCTGCTATGAAACCGCTGAAATTTAGAATGAAAATAATCAACAAGATTATTGAAAAATATAGGCCCTTATTACCCCCACCAAACCAGGAAGACCATCATCGATCCTACATCCAACAAGATTTACCCCAGCTGGTCACTTTCCCATGGAAATACCACCAAGAGATAAGAAAAAGAACCCCACAAGACAGTATGCAAAATGCGCTGAGAAGAGAGACGCTAAAGGAAAGAAGATTCAAAGAGAAAGCAGATACATGTGTGATGTCCGCAAGATAACTTTGTGTGTAACTCCTTGTTTTAAAAATTATCATTCTAAATAAACTATCTCATTAAAAAGAATTTTCCTTTGATTTAAAAGCAATACATTTTGTAAAAAATCGAAGATAGTTAAGTTATATGTATTTTTTCAATGTCCGAGTTAACTCGTTTAAATCCAAATGAGTAAAAGTACATTTTAATTTCTATAATAAAAAATAAAACGAAACATGATAAAAAAATATTTTCTTTGTAATTAACACAGTGTATATAATTAAAAAAAGAAATAAAATAATATGCTCTGAAATGAAATGCCATGTCAAAGTAATTGATCCATTAAGGGGTTTTAAAGAAAAAAATCATCATCGGTTGGGCGACTTGCCTGGACTAATGCACCTCCTCCACATCAGACGTCCCGATCGAGTGATGCAGCATGAACGACTGGCTTGGG
>NC_043004.1:50520027-50567527 GCF_006345805.1 Octopus sinensis | reverse complement strand
CAACTACAGACAAAAACTAAATCCCATGAAAATTACCACACAGATCCTTTGACCCCGGTTTATACATGGAGAATAAAATGACATCAATCCAGTCTTGAGGCACTTCCCCCACTTCTCCAACAGTGACAAATTAATATATTTAAGAGTTCAAACATTTTGTCACCCCCATATTTCAAGACTTCTGCACAGATTCGACCAGACCCTGGAGACTTATTGTTGTTCAACTTATTCACAGCTAAATGAATGTCATTTAGATCTGGTTCAAATGCCATCTCCTCTATAACTGGAAGGTGTTTGGATCAAGATTGATACATCGTGGAATCTTTGCAAGTTGCTTGGTACTTTGAAGTTTGCAACAGCCGAAATTGCTAAGATGATCCGGTTCCAACTGAAGATTAGAGGCTTCGAGTGACCCGTCTGTTTTTTTTTTTTTGTGTCGTCTCTTTGTGTGTTTTTGCGTTCTTGTCCCACTTTGTAATTTATATTCTATATTTAATTTCTATACATATTATATATATATATATATATTATATATATATATATATATAATATATATATAATATATATATATATATGTATGTATATATATGTATATGTATATGTATATGTATATGTAATATATATATATAATATATACTCATAGATACTATACATACATACTACATACATACATACATACATACATACATACATACATACATACATACATACATATATATATATACATAGATACATATATATATACATACATACACACACACATACATACATACATACATACATACATACATACATACATACATGCATGCATGCATACATACATACATACACAACTCTTTACATACATGAGTAATCACAACTCTTTAACTGTTTAGATTGTGTCTTTGTAGAGATGATGTATAGTTGTAGTCTATGTACAGCTTGTCTACTTACGAAGTCCGCTGTTTCATGTTATCTGTATTTAGTATTATTATTATTTGTGCTGATTGTAATGCTTGGTTGTATTGCTGTGGTAGATATTTCCATGAAATTCCATTAAATTTCTTACATAATTTCAATTGAATGTTGAACAAAATAAAGTAGGAATAGTCACTGGTCCTACCATGGCGGTCATGGCGTCGTTGTTCTGAATGCAATCACCTAATTGATGGGACGTAATAAAGTTGTTTCGAGGGACATAATTTTGGCCGGTATTTTTTATAGACTGTATTTATTTGCTTGTTGCTCGTTGTTGAATCAGTATAATATACACTTGCATCAGAAATTAATTAGCACTTCTCAAATTTCTACATTAAATAGGTTAAATCAATTAACCTATGAGCTGTTCAAAACGTCTTACGCGATGAGAAAACTATATCTATTAAACAAAGGAAGATTTGTCTGCATCCGCACTCCAAGTTGTTGCACTGCTATGTCAACATCATAAGGCTGTAGACTCTCAAACTGCTCTGCAAACAAAGTTACGTCATCGTTCTGCGCAACAGTGCACTCGCAACAAAGCAATAGTTCGAGATATGGCCACTAGGTGACAGCACATACCTTGAGTGAAGAGCAAATCAAGGGTGCTAATTAATTTCTGACGGTAGTGTAATGACAACAGCAAAATTTAATTTTATCAACGTGTTGACTCAAGAGATTTTTTACATGCATAGCTGTCTAATTTACAAATTGGTGAGTAGCTTGTCTATGAAGCGTCAATCCAGTTTGTCTTTGGTAACCTCAGCATATTAAAATATAAATGAAATTTTCAGAAGAGCTTGGTAAGTTATTTTCATTTTTTTACAATAAGTCTTCCTTGGATTTGAATTTGGAATCTTTTGGTACATAGCTTTTGGTACATTTCTCACATTTATACCCGTAGTTTATAAATATAGTTTTGCGATCGTCAGTCATAGCTATAGGTAGTTTACGTCAATCTATGCAAACTTAGTTTTGGTGTGTTATTTAGGAATCAAAAATTTATAAGAAATTCTCCCATATATTTAGAAATAGTTTCAGTATTTATTTGAAAGAAAATTGGAAAAGATTTCTGGATGACAGCTTGATCAGCTGAACGAATTTTAAAATCTCATAAACAGGCGCAGGCATGGCTGTGTGGTGAGAAGCTTGCTTCCCAACCACATAGTTTCGGGTTCAGTCCCACTGCGTGGCAATTTGGGCAAGTGTTTTCTACTAATACCTCGGGCCGATCGAAGCCGTGTGAATGTATTTGATAGACGGAAACAGAAGGAAGCTCACTGTATATATGTATGCACGCGTGCGTGTTTATCCCCCCACCCCACCCGCTTAACAATCGGTGTCCGGGTGTTTAACCTAACAGTTTCGTTCGGCAAAAGAGACTGACAGAGTAAGTACCAAGCTTAAAAATTAAATACTGGGTCGATTCGTTCGACTAAAAATTCTTCAAGGCGGTGCTCCAGCATGACCGCAGTCCATTGGCTGAAACAAGTAGAAGAAAGAGAAGAGAAAGAAAGGATATAAATCTTTATATCAGTGGGCAGCAGTAATGATAAATCCCATTTCTTAAATACACTGGTGCTAGAAATAATGATAAAGTAGAAAATTATAAATGCTTTAAGCCTACAAATCCAACGCAGTGAACTTCGACTATTCTTCAACTATGCAATTTTGCACAAACAACAAATACGTTTTGAAATTAAGGAGAAACTTTTAAATTAATTTTTTTTCCTATTAGCGCAGGAGTGGCTGTGTGGTAAGTAGCTTGCTAACCAACCACATGGTTCCGGGTTCAGTCCCACTGCGTGGCATCTTGGGCAAGTGTCTTCTGCTATAGCCCCGGGTCGACCAATGCCTTGTGAGTGGATTTGGTAGACGGAAACTGAAAGAAGCCTGTCGTATATATGTATATGTATATATATATATATATAATATATATATATTATATATATATATATATATATATATATATATATATAATATATATATATATAAGTATGTGTGTGTGTGTTTCTGTGTCTGTGTTTGTCCCCCTAGCATTGCTTGACAACTGATGCTGGTGTGTTTACGTCCCCGTCACTTAGCGGTTCGGCAAAAGAGACCGATAGAATAAGTACTGGGCTTACAAAGAATAAGTCCTGGGGTCGATTTGCTCGACTAAAGGCGGTGCTCCAGCATGGCTGCAGTCAAATGACTGAAACAAGTAAAAGAGAGTAAAGAGTATTAGTAATGGTTTGTGTTGTTTTTAAATGTTCTCTCTTTGTGTATGTGTGTGTATGAGCGCATATGTATGTATTTTTGTACATAAGCACACGTACACATGCACTCAGTCACATACACGCACGCGCACGCACAGTTTATGTGCCTCTGGCCATTTGAGTCTATGTCTGACGAATCGCCTTCACAGCTTAGGACATTTTGGGGGGCAAAACCAATGCTCACTCTCTGACCGGCCATAACAAGCAATCGTGTGTGTGTGTGTGTGTGTGTGTGTGTGTGTGTGTGTGTGTGTCTGTGTCTTTGTGTCTGTGTGTCTGTGTGTGCGTGCGCGCGCACGTGTATGTATGTATGTACATTTACTGAAGTATTGTATCCCTTTCACAATTTGTTCCAGAGATATTCAAGAATACTTTCTGAACAGCTACAATCTCTACGAAAGTCTATTTACCTCCATAGCCGGTGAGTAATCCGCACAATATTTACTAACAGGATTTTATCATTATTTACTTAACTCTACCCTCACTGCCCGTTCTTCCCACTCTCTGCCTGCTAACCTTCATTGCAAATATTTCACCGATCAAAACGTAGGTGTCTTTACATGGCCACAGTATCTACTAGAAATGAAAGCAAGTTTCTTTCAAATTAAACCCTACTCTCTTCTAAAAAACAAAAAGAGACGCATTGAATTATGACGACCTAGATATGAAATGATTGATTGAAGGATGAGATGTTCATGGCAATTTATAAAAATCCACTGATCAATAAGTCTATTCAGTCTGGGCTGACCTGGGTTAAACAACAAAAGTTGCATTGTTCAACTGGACTAATCACCCGGTGGGTATTTATTTCAGTGCATTTCTCAACGCTATTTAGCCATCTATCCAACCAACCGGTCATATGTGAAAATTAATCTTGATAGTACATGACGTCCAGTTTGTCGCAATAAAATTATATATGTATATGATATTTATAATATTGTTCAGTTTTGTCTTTTACCTTACGGTATAATAAAGCTGTGTACTTTTATGTTTAACATATTCATGTAGACTTAAACGTAGAAAGACCTTCGCTACAGTAACTGTCTCAGAAATGAAGTTCTCGTTATCAACAATGTGTGTGAAAACACAACGCGCTGGGCTAGAATAACGTCGTCAGACTACAGGACACGTGTTTCTGCGTTGTTACTCTTCATCAGCTACAGATACCAAAAATACATCGTTCACAGACCAATTAGATTTGCCTTTCTTATATGTAAACAGCAAATAATCAATTTGCTGGCATGTGCAAAGCTTTGTCAAGGTGAAATTAATTAGTTAAAGACAAATTTAGCAACGGCGATTAAACTAAAGCTGCGTGAAGCTATATATAAATATTTGTGTACATTAAAATGTAAAAAGACATTCGTTGAAGTAACTTCTCAGAAGAAAAAAATCAGTTTTCTTTAAAGATGTGCTATCTTGTCCTGTAACACATGCAATGTAAAGGTGTAGCTGAAATGTTCAGTTAATCATTATGCATACATACCTACACACGAGCGCGCGCGCGTGTGTGTAGGTATGTATGCATAATGATTAAGGTGGCGAGCTGGCAGAAACGTTAGCACGTCGGGTGAAATGGGTAGCCGTATTTCGTCTGCCGTTACGCTCTGAGTTCAAATTCCGCCGAGGTCGACATTGCCTTTCATCCTTTCGGGATCGATAAATTAAGTGCCAGTTACGCACTGGGGTCGATATAATCGACTTAATCCGTTTGTCTGTCTTTGTTTGTCCTCTCTGTGTTTAGCACCTTGTGGGTAGTAAAGAAATAGATATATATGTATATAAAGATGTAGCTAGACTGTGTGTCTCTCGGAGTGACCCTTCAGTGTGCCGCCCCTGGGTCCCAACAAAAAATACATATTGCCTACAGCAAACACAAAAGTGGTGCCGCCCCAATAAAAGTGCCACCCGAGTGGACCATCCCTCCACCTCCTCTAGCTACGCTAGTGTATACACTTCATGTATGTTTGTGTGTGTGTATGTATGTGTATATACGTATGTATGTACTGCGCGTACGTTTTACTTATATACGTATATGTACACACACACGTACAAATATGCGAACACGCACGCATACACACAAACACCCCCGCACGCGCACGCGCACATATGAAAAGATAGGTCAGTAACTGGCAGTTTTAAATAGGTCACAACATCGTCCACAACAGGCTGAAAGCAATTTTATCAGGCTTATCTAATTCGTACATTATACTCACTGAACTTCTGACCTAGATTCAATAGCTAATCTTCAGTTTAGTGTATCATCTTATCCTACCCAAACTGACTCAGAACTGGCATTAACAACCCTCAAAATACAATCCGATATAGCATTCTCATTCTCTGACTTACTTAAGAATATTTAAGAAGTTCATAAGTTGAGTGTTCAAAGTCTTGTTAGTAAGTCATATCTGAAAATAATCTAGGTCGATTTGGGCTGTAACTTTGAGATTTGTTTCAAACTACTACAGGACGAGTAAACACAGAGAAAGTATCCTTCGTCAGTTGTCGGCTATCTATCTACACCTCATTTCGAGCATTCAACAACATATGTATATGTGCATATAAAATTTTGTTACAAGGCCAACAATTGTAAGAGAAGGGCTATGTCGATTACATCGATTACAGCACTCGAATGGCACTTATCTTATCAACCTCCAAAAGATAAAAGGTAAAGTCGACCTCGGTGGAATTTGAACTCGGAACGTAACGACGGACGAAATGCCGGTAAGCATTTTGCCCGACGTGCTAACGATTCTGCCAGCTAGCCGCCCAAAATGGGTGTGTGTGTGTGCAGATAGCAAAAATTAGACAGGTGAGGGAACGAAAAGTAGAAAAGTCTTTGACTTTTTGAGCCTACGCTCTTCGACAGAAAGGGACGAGAGAGAAAAAAATGGAGAGACTAGATTAGCAGCTATATACTTTATGGGTCCTGAGGCGGCTTATTAGACCACTATTGGCATTAAATCCAGTTAAGATAGGAGCTCGAATAGAGTCAGAACTGGGTGGGTCGGTGGGACTCTTGCTTTTTGATCTGCACTCCTCTCTTTTAGTTTCTCTTACCATCTGTTGTTACCCCGAGTTTCTGGCTCTATACGTTCTTTCAGGCGACAACGTTCTTGTTTTTCATTGGTCAGCTTTAATCATGTGAACTATAGTCACGCGCGCGCACACACACACATACACACACAAATACACATACATACACACACATACATACATAAATACACACACACATACATACATACATACATACATACATACACACACACACATACATACATACATACATACATACATACATACATACATACATACATACATACACACACATACATACACACACACACATACATACATACATACATACATACATACATACATACATACACACACATACATACATACACACACATACATACATACATACATACATACATACATACATACATACATACATACATACATACATACATACTACATACATACACACACACATACATACATACATACATACATACATACATACATACATACATACATACATACATGGAGATCTTAAAGTAAATTAAATTGACACTTGTCATTATAGCGTCTGGTTTGTGTGCTTCTTGGTGATACTTGGTGATTCATATTTGTTGATAATGTACAAGGCATAACTACTAAATGCTAGATTAAGTATTTAAATGCATCACATGATATTACTTTGTTTCTAGAAATAAATCTTTCAAAAAGATGATGGTGCGTATCTTACTTTTGAGATGACTGTATTTACATGTATGTGAACTGACATCTAACTGTTCAAAGAAGACTTCAAACGTAACTAGTAGCGACTACTCCTGAAAATGAACAAAAATTTTGGCATCGTAGTGTTATCAAGTACCTGCTGAAAAAGAAGTTTATCCCTCTCGCCCCCAAGTACATTTATGCTGATATGGTTGCTACGTTAGGAGATGACATTCCAGCTTTACCAATAGTGTAAAAGTGGGCGGCTGAATATTGGAGTGGGGGAGAGTTTCTGTTCGGTGGATGCCACGTCTTCCCAAACTTAATTCCAAGCTCACCAGGCTGATTACATCACAGGAAAATCTGACACTGCTTGAAACAGATCCAGCTGATTTCCTTGAATGTTTCCAAAGCCAGAATGAGTGTCAGGTTCATCGCTTTTAGAAACAAAGAGACAATCCATGCAGTGAAAACAATCCTCTTCCCCTGTTCCAAAGAAGACCAATGTCGTTTCATCTGCATGGAAGGTGATTGCCTCATTTTGGGGAGATGTAAAGGGCATTGTGCTTATCAACTATCTTCAAAAGGGCCACACTGTTAATGGAGAGTACTATACCAACTTGCTGAGGCTGTTACGAAAGGCTTTCAAGACCAAATGCCCAAGAAAACTGACGAAAGGGGTCTTGTTTCGAGAGGCCAATGCTCCAGCACATAGGTTCATGATTACAATATCTGCTGTGCGTGATTGTGGCGGCTTTGGATTGGCTGAGAACCAGTATTGCAGTGATGATGGTGTCATATCTGCTGTTGATGAGTTTTTTGAGTAACAGGGTGAAAGCATTTTCACCAATGGGATACAAGCACTGGAATACCGATGGAAGAAGTGTGGGACTATGTTGGAAGATAAACCTTGTTTGGTCACATTCCATGAGAGTATCTTGGTCAGCCTATGAGCTTTTCATCCGACCTTCGTATGTGTGTGAGTATACATATATATATATATACATACACACACACACACGCACGCACATATATATACATAGAAAGAGAGAGAGAGAGAGACAGATAGATAGATAGATTTAGAGTCTGTATGCATACGCATATATATAAACATCAGGTCATTAAGAATGAATTGTCCGATTTTCTTATGCACCAAGTTTGACAGTTTTAACTTTAATGTTTTATCTTGACAATTATTTGCTTTACAATATTGGAGAATTACATCACCCCTTTTCGAAATGCAATTCATGGTGTCTGATTAATATTGAGAGTTTTCTCTTGTAAATCAATTTTTGTGAACCTATGGATAGATAAAAATCCGTGTTGTTTATGAATATGAGTTCCGTCGTGGAACTAATGCATCCCAGACAGCTCGAAATAACCAAAAGAGCTGTTTGGTGAAAATGTGGTGAATGAGCGCTCTGTACGTCGATAGTTTGAGAAGTTCCGCTCTAGTGACTTTACTCTTGAAAATCAGCCCCTGTGGTAGACCTGAGAGCAAGGTGGATAGGGACGAGCTGGAAACTGTAGTGGAAGCGGACACATCTCAAGCTACGCGTGAGTTAGCAGCAAGGTTTGATGTTTCAATTCCAACTGTATTGGACCATCTGAAACAAATCGGCATGGTAAAGAAGCTGGACAAGTGGGTACCACATGAACTGAATGACCATCAAATGACACATCGTTTTGAAACTTGCTGTTCTTTGCTGCCACGGCATAAAAGCGAACCATTTTTGCATCGTATTGTTACGTGTGATGAAAAATGGATTTGTTTCAACAATAGCAAGCGTTCTGCACGGTGGTTAGGTAGAGACGAAGTGCCAAAACACAATCCAAAAAATGCTAATGATGTCTGTTTGGTGGTCTAGCGCTGGTGTCGTCCACTACAGCTTCATGAGACCTGGTAAGTCAATTACAACGGATGTATATCAAACAATTGGATGAAATGATGAGTGAATTTGCAATTAAACAACCGATATTGGTCAATAGAGACAAGCCAATTGCCTGGCAAGACAATGCTCGACCACATGTTGCACAAAGAACGCTACTCAGGTTACAGAACCTGATCTTAGAAGTATTTTGTCATCCACCATATTCACCAGACCTTGCACCAAGTGACTATCACGTTTTCCAGGCATATACAACTTTTTGCGAGGAAAAAAAACTTCAAATCTTAAGAATATGCTAAAACAACCTTTCGTGATTTCATCTCCTCTTGCTCTCCAGAATTCTTTGCTGCCAGCGTAAATAAGCTACCGATAAAATGGCAAAATTGTGTTGATAATTTAGGTGCATACTCTAATTGCATTGCTTTTTGTTGAGATAGAGTAAAATAAACCTTGAAAATCAGACATTTCATTTTTAATGACTTGATATATGCATGGACAAATATACATATATATATACAAAATTATACGAATATATGTCCACACACATACACATGTATATGTCAGTTTATCTGTTCTTAATTCCAGATGACTCGGCACTATATCTTTATCCAGACAGATTAAGACTGCCACTAATCTTCTACTACGGACACACTTCGGCAGTCTACGTCAATAAGCTAATGTTGTCTGAACTACTGACAGTAGGTTCTAATTTTGGTTCAAACTTTTTAGATCTGTGCGCATTCATGTAGGTATATATGCGTGAATGCGTATATTTGTGCAATTATTTACGTATCTACGTATGTATGTATGTATGTATGTATGTATGTATGTATGTATGTATGTATGTATGCATGTATGTATGTATGTATGTATGTATATATGTATGTATCTACGTATGTATGTATGTATGTATGTATGTATGTATGCATGTATGTATGTATGTATGCATGTATGTATGTATGCATGCATGCATGTATGTATGTATGTATGCATGCATGCATGCATGCATGTATGCATGTATGTATGTATGTATGTATGTATGTATGTATGTATGTATGTATGTATGTATGTATGTATGTTTATCTTCTTTTAACAATATTTTAATTCTAATAGAAAATTTGGTCTCTAACAACGCAGAATTCACTGGAATTTGACTAATAACAGTAAAGATTTATATTAAAATGGTACACGCACACATTCACACATTTATTTATGTATGTATGTATGTATGTATGTATGTATGCATGTATGTATGTATGCATGTATGTATGTATGTACATTCAAACATATAAGGGATAGCCATAATAGGACATCCGACTCATTAGAAAGAGCAGCCAAACTCCAAACCACTAATAGTTGTAATTCTGAAGTGGAATTTCTTTCTCACTTGACCGCTGGTAGCGGAGAATTTTTCTAGAATTTTTTGCTACCCTAAAATTTATTATGTATGTATGTATGTAATGTATGTATGTATGTATGTATGTATGTATGTATGTAATGTATGTATGTATGTATGTATGTATGTATGTCATTATTACTTCCACCTTAGCGAAGGTGGAGGTATTGTTTTCGTCGTGTTTGCCTGTGGACGAGATACCTCAAGAGCTACTGGATGAAACTCAAAGGGATGTTTGGCCTCATGTCTGTCACATTATTTTTCCGGGTTTTTTTTTTTACTTAATGTTTGAGAGCGGTCGGGTTCATTTTTAGTATTCTTGTTTGTGAGAGCAGTTGAGTTTATTTCAGATATTCTCATATTAAAACCATCTCTGACCAAACGTTAAGAAGACGTTGGTGTTGCTTTGGTGGAGGTTTGAGCTCTCTGAGTGCTCTTGTTCAGTTTTATTTCAAGATTTCTTGCCAGTAAAGTTTCTTACCTAGATCCAAGGCTCCTTCATTGGAATTTCAACATCAACAGGGTATGTATGTATGTATGTATGTATGTATGTATGTATGTATGTATGTATGTATGTATGTATGTATGTATGTGTGTATGTATGTATGTATGTATGTATGTATGTATGTAAGCATGCATGCATGTATGTATGTATGTATGTATGTATGTATGTATGTATGTATGTATGTGTGTGTGTGTCTGTGCGTGTATGTATGTACGTATGTACGTATACGTGCAGATTTGTATGTTTTGCATTTGGTAGAAGTTTTGATGAGAATATTCCACTAGTGTTCCTTCTGTTGATGTTTATGTACATATTCAATAACAGAGGTTTTCTATATTTATCCCGGGACAATCTTTTTATCGGATTGTATTGTATAATACAATAATAGGCGCAAGAGTGGCTGTGTGGTAAGTAGCTTGCTAACCAACCACATGGTTCCGGGTTCAGTCCCACTGCGTGGCACCTTGGGCAAGTGTCTTCTACTATAGCCTCGGGCCGACCAAAGCCTTGTGAGTGGATTTGGTAGACGGAAACTGGAAGAAGCCCGTCGTATATATGTATATATATGCGCGTGTGTGTTTATTCTCCTAGCATTGCTTGACAACCGATGCTGGTGTGTTTATGTCCCCGTTACTTAGCGGTTCGGCAAAAGAGACCTATAGAATAAGTACTGGGCTTACAAAAGAATAAGTTCCGGGGTCGAGTTGCTCGATTAAAGGCGGTGCTCCAGCATGGCCGCAGTCAAATGACTGAAACAAGTAAAAGAGAGAAAGAGTATAATGTTTTAGCGACAACGTCGTGTCGCATTGGGAGGTAGTACCTTGACGACATTTTGGGATAGCTGCTGATTATATGTCTTCTGTTAAAATGTAACATAATCAAAATTTTCGATTGCATCTTGGGGGCTCCAAGGGCTCCTCTATTTCACATTATGTCGATGCTGTCATCTTCAAGTCTTCGGAAAACACACCAATGCTTAGTTTTCTTTTGGGATGCTGAGCGTTTCACACCCAGGTCTTCTTTGGCAGGTGTCAGGAAGAATGACCCATAGGAAGTTGTCTTCGTTTGTCAGCGCTAGGTTGATGTATTTATTTACGCTGCTGTTGTTTAACAGGATCTGTCTGACAGAAACTATACGACATTAAAAGGCTGACTGCACTAATCCCAAATCTCTGCCTCCTTCATCTCTTCTTAGAGCCTGTCGATATCACTGCTTTTGTGGAAGTTTCCTGTTGCTGTCAGGAACTTGCGAGATTTAATGACTATGAGTGGATTTCCTCTACGAACCAGTCAAGCGCCCCGAATGTTAGAATCACCATTGGTACTGCAAATGCATCGTGAGATACTGACTTGTTGCAAGACAAGCGTTCCGACTGCCATATTTTCCTAAGTCTGATGTAACATTCTCAGGTCACCCTAACTTTATTCGCAACACTTCAAATCTTTTTGATGTCGCGGTGAAGCTCAAGAGTGATACACAAACATTCAACTATGAGTGCATTGCATCTTATAGCAGAAACAACTGTAAGCTACTGAAGTTCATGGCTCAATTTCTTATTCCCTTGTCATTTTCATTTTCTTATTACTGCTCTGTTCTCGACTGACGCATTGTTACTCTCTTACTCTTTTACTTGTTTCAGTCATTTGACTGTGGCCATGTTGGAGCACCGCCTTTAGTCGAGCAAATCGACCCCAGGACTTATTCTTTGTAAGCCCAGTACTTATTCTATCAGTCTCTTTTGCTGAAACGTAAACACACTAGCATCGGTTGTCAAGTTATGTTCGGGAGACAAACACAGACACATAAACATACATATATATATATATATATATATATATATATATATATATATATATATATATATATATACATATATATATATATATATAGGCGCAGGAGTGGCTGTGTGGTAAGTAGCTTGCTAACCAACCACCTGGTTCCGGGTTCAGTCCCACTGCGTGGCATTTCTGCTATGGCCCCGGGCCGACCAATGCCTTGTGAGTGGATTTGGTAGACGAAAACTGAAAGAAGCCTGTCGTATATATGTATATATATATATATATATATATATATTATATATATATATATATATATATTATGTGTGTGTGTGTGTATGTGTTTGTTTGTCTGTTTTTGTCCCCTTAGCATCGCTTGACAACCGATGCTGGTGTGTTTACGTCCCCGTCACTTAGCGATAGAATAAGTACTGGGCTTACAAAGAATAAGTCCTGGGGTCAATTTGCTCGACTAAAGGCGGTGCTCCAGCATGGCCACAGTCAAAGGACTGAAACAAGTAAAAGAGTAAAGAGTATATACGACGGGCTTCTTTCAGTTTCCGTCTACCAAATCCACTCACAAGGTTTTGGTCGGCCCGAGGCTATAGAAGACACTTAGTCAAGGCGCCACGCAGTGGGACTGAACCCGGAACCATGTGGTTGGTAAGCAAGCTACTTACCACACAGCCACTCCTACACCTATGAGCGGCTATGTTGGGCAGTATATGTACACTGAGTTTTAACACCAGGGTATTAGTATCACAATGACTAAGCGAAAAAATAGTAATAATAATGATTAGATAGATAGACAGACAGACAGACAGACAGACAGATAGATAGATAGATAGATAGATAGATAGATAGATAGATAGATAGATAGATAGATAGATAGATAGATAGATAGTGAAAAAATATATAACAAAAGAAGGAAAATGCACACAATTTAGATATTTTTAATGTATTTTGTAAGATAGAACATCATGATAGTCTACCGGTTTCACGTTTTGCTAATCATGATTGGGAAATTGGTGAAAATTTTGCAATTTTGTAGTAACTTAAGGCGTTTTTATTTCATGTTGTTTCTACAAACAAACTCTCATACAAACAACATGGACAAAAATTCCTTAAGATACTCGAAATTGCTATATTTCAACCAATTTCCCAGTCATGATACGAAACCCGTAACAAAACACGAAACCTGTTGACTATCATAATATTCAAGTTTGTTAAATATATTAGAAATATCTAAATTGTAAGCATTTTCCTTCTTTTTTTATATATATTTTTTCACTACGACTCACCAAGTGAGGAAAATCTCTTCAGCGAGATTCTTTACAATATATAATATATATATATCCGTTATATATATATATATGACCACATGTGGTCCCTCTCTTTTTGCTTATATATATATATATATTATATATATATATATATATATATATATATATATATATATATAATATATATATATATATATTATATATATATATATATATATATATATATATAGGTGCAGGAGTGGCTGTGTGGTAAGTAGCTTGCTAACCAACCACATGGTTGCGGGTTCAGTCCCTCTGCGTGGCATCTTGGGCAAGTGTCTTCTGCTATAGCCCCGGGCTGACCAATGCCTTGAAAGAAGCCTGTCGTATATATATATATATATATATGTGTGTGTGTGTGTGTGTGTGTGTTTGTGTGTCTGTGTTTGTCCCCTGTGCTTGACAACCGATGGTGGTGTGTTTACGTTCGGCAAAAGAGACCGATAGAATAAGTACTGGGCTTACAAAGAATAAGTCCCGGGTTCGATTTGCTCGACTAAAGGCGGTGCTTGAGCATGGCCGCAGTCAAATGACTGAAACAAGTAAAAGAGTAAAGAGTAAAAAGATATATATATATATATATCCGTATGTTTGTACAAGAAGGAAAAACAGAGAGCATGTATCATTACCAACATCACCCATATCACTAACATCACTGCCACCGTCACCACCACCACTATCATCATCATCATCATCATCATCATCAACATCATTAATGCCCTTGTTTCCACACAGAAACGGATAAATTCCGAGTTCGAGACCATCTTTGAGACTGGTGTAGACGAAATGTTCTGGGACGATACGGTAAGTGTTGCTAACATTCTCTCACAAACGTGCAAACACATACTCACTAAATTATGCGCACGCACGCACACACACACACACACATACGCACACACTAACGCGCACACACACACACACTTACGCACACACAAATACCTCGTACACAAAATAACTCAAACGGATACATATTCATACACACACATACGAACGTATGCGCGCACGCACACACACACACACACACATGCATACCTACAAAGTCACAGACACACATACTTTCTCTCGCTCTCTCATAGACACACATTCACTCACACACATTCTCTCTCTCTCTCTCTCCCTCAATCACACATACACATACACACGCATTCTCACTCTCTCTTTCTCTCTTTCTCTTTACTCTTTTACTTGTTTCAGTCATTTGACTGTGGCCATGCTGGAGCACCGCCGTTAGTCGAGCAAATCGACCCCAGGACTTATTCTCACTAAATTATCTCTCTGATACACACACACACACAAACTCTGTCTCGCTCTCTGTCTCTCACTCTCTCTCTCTCTCTCTTTTTTACTCATATGCACTTTCTCTCTCTTTCTCTCTCTTTCTCTCTCAATTATTTTATTTGTTACTGTTATTGTTGTGGATTCCCATCACCGTCACCACCACTTCACGCTCTCTATTAGAGGTATTTGCTCAAGCTCATTGGTTCTCAACTCTCTTTTGACCAATGAACACCTTGGATTCTTATTTTACTCCGCTGGACCCTTATAGCCATTCGATGTTTCAAAAAATCTTATAATCTTTATATATAAAAGTAAGGTTGTGTGCTGTCTGTCTCCTACGATTTAGATTCCTAACTACTCCCACATTTTGCGGTGCACTTTAACCAAAACCGGGTATCTTATAGTCGTGATTCATATCGAGCCCTTCTGGGTATTAGCGCGCGTCTACGATGAGTCTACGATTTAAAAAAAAAATTACCATCAATTTTTCCCATTTTTAATGCATTTTTGGCATATATATAAGGGAAGTAACTCTCTAAAGGTTTATTATTAAATCTCAGAACGTAAAAAGCTACAGTAACACCCCCCTTTGTGGTTAGCCATATTGAGATGGCTATTATACTTTACATCTCTAAAAATGCTTATATAGTTATTTCCCTTACAAACCCGAGCAACGCCGGGCGATACTGCTAGTTAAATATAAACAAACTATCATTTTTTTTTATAAGCGCCGAAATATCGATACAAATCTCTCTATATATAAAGCTGAAGTTGTCTGTGTGTGGCAGGTTTGGTAGCCTTCAACTAACACTATCTCCTCCGAGACCCTGCGGCGCAAGTTTACCAAAATTGAGAGTATGATAGAACAAGGCTTGCTCTTCATTCCGTAGGAGATAAAATTCAAATCGGACCATCAAAAAGGTGCTTTTTTTCTATGAAATTCCCTATTTTTTACGATTTTTTGACTGCTGTGTCGCCATTTTTCGGTGTATTTCAACCAGAAAAATGTTATCTTAAAGAGAATAACAAGCTACATAATGCACAATTTTTACTTTTCAAAAATTCCAATTCTAAAGGGTCGAAACAAACCCGAGCAACGCGGGGCGATGCTGCTAGTAAGATGATAATTTATTTTCGAACGCAGAGACGCCGTTAGAACAGGAGAAACATTGAATAAATTACCCTTACAAAGCGGAAAAATTCACCCCGTGTTTCTGCTGTTCTAATGGCGTCTCATTATTAGTATCTTATGTATATTACTATTATTAAATATTATTAGGAACTGTATATTAAAAAAAGAATTAAAACATTTGGTGTATTGTAGAAGTGGTGGTGGTGACCCCCTTCGGTCAGACACTGACCATGGGTTTGCACCTAGAGAGTTACCCTCCAAGGCACAAGTCTGGGCAAGGTTGTTTTATGGAAGACCAGCAGTCGCCCATGCATACCGGCCTCCCCTCTCCACGTCACCGATATTGTCCAAGGGAAAGGCAAGGGCCGATACAGCTTGGCACCTGTGACGTCGCAACTCATTTCTACAGCTGAGTGAACTGGAGCAACGTGAAATAAAGTGTCTTGCTCAAGAACACAACACGCAGCCCGGTCCGAGATTCGAGCTCACAACATCACGATCGTAAGCTCAATGCTCTAACCATTGAGCCACACGCCTTGTAGAAGTATAAGCAATTTATTGCTCATAAATTTTAACAATAAAACCTTATGAGGACCCCGATTGAGAACCAGAGCTCTAACTAATGACCTTCTAAGTTCAAATGACGACGAGGTAAAGTTTGACTTTTAGGATCAATGAAATAAAGTTCCAGTCAAGTAATGAAGTCTAACTCAAATGGTTTAACTTAGGTATGGGTTACTTTTTTACGAGTGGGCCGCATGAAACATGGCTCGTTATTAGGCGGTCCGCACTATACTCTTTTTACTTTTTACTTGTTTCAGTCATGTGACTGTGGCCATGCTGGAGCACTGCCTTTAGTCGAGAAAATCGACCCCAGGACTTATTCTTTGTAAGCGTAGTACTTATTCTATCGGTATCTTTTACCGAACCGCTAAGTTACGGGGCCGTAAACACACCAGCATCGATTGTCAAGCGATGTTGGGAGGACAAACACAGACACAGACACACACACACATACATATATATATAGCAAAAACTGTCCGATGAACGGCAACGGGAAACTCAGAGTAACAGGTTTTGTTGAATTTTCTGCTGCTTTAAATAAAGCATATTACTCTACCACTGGTATTTGAGTACTCTTTTTTCCACCTTGTTTCACATTTATGTGTTTACTCCGGTATATATATATATATATATATATATATATATATATATATATATATGATGGGCTTCTTTCAGTTTCCATCTACCAAATCCACTCACAAGGATTTGGTCGGCCCGAGGCTATAGTAGAAAACACTTGTCCAAGGTGCCACGCAGTGTAACTGAACCCGGAACCATGTGGATGGTAAACAATCTACTTACCACACAGCCACTCCTACGTCACGCTACTAAAAAAAATTAATATAATTTTTTTAATTTTGTTCCGCACAATCCTGCGGGCCACAATTTGCTCATGACTGGCCTAACTCCTCCAAAATTAATGGTTTAAAATGTATTAGTGCCGATATTAGAAATCCATAATGTTTTTGTGGTTTATTACTGGCAAAAACGTTAGCACGCCGGGCGCAACGCTTAGTGTTATTTCGTCTGTCTTTACGTTCTGAGTTCAAATTCCACCGAGGTCGACTTTGCTTTTCATCCCTTCGGAGTCGATAAAATAAGCACCAGTTGCGTGCTGGGGTCGATCTAATTGAGTGGCCCCCTCCCACCAAAATTTCAGGCCTTGTGCCTAGAGTAGAAAAGAATACTGTTGCGGTTGTTAAGTCACAATCGGCTTTATTCTTTAATTCATGTCTCGTCAGTCACTCATTATTCAATACTTATCTCGACTAACAGGTTAACCAGCGGATTGATGGTAAACCCATCGTATGGCCGGAAGTTGCTGACGTGGTAGCCTACAGACGGCAGGTGAAAAATGCCATACTGCAAATGATCAATGATACACCGCTTGAACTTCCCATCACCATGGAGAGCAAATGGGTAAGAGTAATAATACCATCACCATAGTCATCACATTCCTCACCACCATCACCAGCACCCTCCATCATCATTACCACCACAAAAACAACACTTTCATCGCGATCATCATCATCATCGCCACCACCACCACCACCACCACCACCACTACTGAATAAACCACGATCATCGTCATCATCATCGCCACCAACATGACTTCCACTACTACCACCGTCGCTTCTCTCACCATCACCACCAACGCCAGCACCGCTCCTACCAACACCAGCACCGGCACCACCACCACCACCACCTACACTGCTTCTACCTCATTCATCATCGGCACAACCATAATTACGATAACTTCTGCCACACTACCAATACCAACACTACGACTATCCTCCCCCCTCTTCCTCATCATCAGCATCACCATCATCATTATCATCATCACTATTATTATTATTATTTTATTATTATTATTATTATTATTATTATTATTATTATTATTATCATTATTATTATCATTATTATTCTGTTTGACTTTTGCTTTACATTTGTACAAGTTGGCTCCGAGTCTCACCCAGAGATCTCAAGAGACAACAGGTTGGAAGTTCATGTTGTTGTTATGCATAGGGTGCCATATATTTGGTCTTGTATTTAGTGTTGTACTAGTGAATGTCTAAAAAACCATACGAAAATTATGTTTGTTTTAAAACTTGAGATTACAAAGAAAGTATTTTGCGTAGGATATGAGCAGTTCCCATGAGTACTATCTTTTGAATTTCTGCCATTTTGGGGTTTCCTGGTATCTGAGTTAGGTAGCAATCAGCCCCTTTTGCTATCATTCCCAGGGCACCTATGACAACAGGTATTGTTTTAGTCTTCAGGTTCAACATTTTGCTGATTTCTATTTCCAGATCTTTATATTTGCTCAGTTTTTGGTAGGTCTTGACAGATACGTTTATATCGATTGGGACAGTCATATCAATGAGGAGGCATGTTCTTTGTCTGAAGTCTTTCAATATGATGTCTGGCCTATTTGCATCTATCTTTCTGTAAGTTTGAATGGTGAAGTTCCAGAGGAGTGAGATGTGGTCATTTTCAAGCACTGGAGGTGGTTTGTGTTCCCACCAGTTTTTTTCATGGGGCAAATCCAGGTTATTGCAAATTACCCAGTGAATATATTGTGCAGCTCTATCATGCCTGTTGAGATAATCTGTAGGCGCCAGAAGACTGCACTTGGAGACAACATGATCAATGGTTTCATTTTATTGTTGACATACACTACATGCTGGGCTACTGCCGTTCTTTAATATGTTGGCCTGGTAGTTCCTTGTAGGTAGGCATTGATCTTGAGCTGCTATGATAAACCCTTCTGTTTCAGATTTTAAGCCAGAGGCCATTAGCCATTGATGGGTCAGGGCTTTGTCAACATCTGCATTATTCGCTCTCTTTGGGTATTTGCCATAGAGAGGTTTTTCTTGCCATTTATCATTCAGAATATCTAAGGCAGCAGTTTTAGCATGGGTTTTCATGAGCTTAGCTTTTTCTGTGCTTGTTTCTTGTATGTCTAATTCTGAAATTTGTTGTATTTGGAATTCACATAGATATTCCTTTGCCTGTTTTGTTACTGAGTATGATGCTTTCTTGTTTTCATGTTTTGAGACAAGTTTTAACATCCAGTCCTCAGAGTTTTTCAGGTAGGTGTCTAGGCCAATTGTAGCAATCTTCATTGTTATTGTCAGTTGTAAAAGTCCACGGCCTCCCTCTTTTCTTGGCAGATAAAGTCGTTCTATACTTGCCTTAGGGTGGTGCATTCTATGCATTGTCAACAGTTTTCGTATTTTCCTGTCAAGATTACATATTTCAGTAATTGACCAGTTAACGATATTGAAACTGTAAGTCACGACTGGTATGGCTAAAGCATTGATCGCTTCGATCCTGTTTCTCGCATTCAGCTCTGTCTTGAATATTGCTCTTACTCTGCAATAACATTCTCTCCTGATCCTTTCATTCACAACTAAATGCCTTATTCCGTCCCCTTCAATTACCCCTAGGTACTTGTAGCTCTCTGGTGGGTCTAACTCTTTTATGACATGCTACTGGTCAAGGTTAACGTTAGATGTTTCTGTCATTTTTCCTTTAATAAAGGCAGCTTTTGCACATTTATCGAGGCCAAATTGAATTTTGATGTCATCGCTGAATTGTTTAACAATCGCTAGTAAGCCCTTGAGTTGTTGGTCATATTTTGCAAAGCGCTTTAAATCATCCATGTAAATGAGATGATTTATATTTTTATCAAACATTTTATATCCGTACTGCGCGTCATTGAGCAATTTTGAGAGAGGAATTAAGACTAAACAAAAGAGGAGTGGTGATAGTGAGTCACCCTGGAAAATGCCACATGAAATTTTTACATCACCAGCATTTAGAGATTCATTGTCACTGTTCAAAGTTAGTGTGGTTCTCCATGATCTCATACTTACAGACAAAAAGTTTCGTAGAGTAGGTGCTATTTTATACATTTCCAGGCATTTCTTAATCCATCTATGTGGTAGGCTATTAAACGCCTTTTTATAGTCTATCCAGGCTATTGACAAGTTTTTGTGTCGTTTGTGACAATCTTCTAAGATCATCTTATTGATGAGTAGTTGATCTTTACAACCATAGGATCCACGTTTACATCATTTCTGTTCATTAGGGAATATGCTGCTGTCTGTTAAATTCTTCTTCTTCTTCTTCTTCTTCTTCTTCTTCTTCTTCTTCTTCTTCTTCTTATTATTATTATTATTATTATTATTATTATTATTATTATTATTATTATTATTATTATTATTATTATTATTATTTCTACTTTTCTATACAGTGGGCCCTTCTAATGGGCATGGCGCACGAACGTATTCATCTAGAAACATCTTCTGTCCTTATTCGTCAACTCCCAGTCAACGTAGTGACGAAGCCTCCAACATGGGTATATGCTGAAATGAAAACCGGTAAAATTCTAGAACTTTGCTATTTCAGATTTCAAACTTTTAATTTTGTTTTACGTGAAACACGTTTGACCGAGTATCACTGTATCACTTTAGTGTAAATATATATCATTAGCACGTAGATTTTATCCACATTTAGCTGTAAAGAGATGCCATGATGAGGGACAGTCCACCTCTTTCTTATCTTTTAGTCAATGGGGATATTTGTGTCCACTGATCCATTATAGGGCTGGGTCCCCGAAGTTAGAAACAGGGGAAGAGGAAGATATCTTCAAATCGGAGAAGAGGCTCCAATGCTTGCAACATCCAGAATAAGTCAAATGAGTAGCATATGATAGTGGAGGCACATGGCCTAGTGGTTAGAGCAGCGGACTCGTGGTCGATGGATCGTGGGTTCGAATCTCAGACCTGGCGATGTGTTTGTTTATGAGCGAAACACCTAAGCTCCACGCGGCTCCGGCAGAAGGTAATGGCGAACTTCTGCTGACTCTTTCTCTCACTCTTTCCTCCTGCATCTTGCAGCTCACCTGCGACGGACTAGCGTCCCGTCCAGGTGGGGAACCTATACACCAAGGAAACCGGGAAACCGGCCCTATGAGCCAGGCGTGGCTCGAGAAGGAACAAACAAGCAGCATATGATGACGCAACCCACCTATCTGTCAACAAGTACCATGTGGAGTTGTTGACAGAATGTCAGTAACATTATCCCAGGTTTGGGAGTAGCACTCCATTGTAGATTAGCTACAATGTTGACAACTATGATATCTGCTTTGTTTTTTTTAGAAAACTTATGAAATGCATTCGGAATATATCTTAGCGTCACGCGAAACATGCTAACTGCTAAGCGGATTGTAAGTACCATGTGGAGTTACAATCCGCTTAGCAGTTAGCATGTTTTGCGTGAGGCTAGGATATATTCCGAATGCATTTCATAAGTTTTCTAAAAAAAAAAAAAGCAGATATCATAGTTGTCAACATTGTAGCTAACCTACAATGGAGTGCTACTCTCAAGCCTTGGATAAAGTTACTGACATTCTGAACCGTGCCGACTGACCAAAAAGAGTTAACTGACTGACTGACTGACTGGCATGCGTTCACTCATTAACATAATCTAAACGCTGATATGTTGTGTCCTCTCCTGTGATATTTTACCACTGTGGCCCCTAGTTCTTGGAGCTGGCTGGTCTTCTGACATTTCTCTTCAGGCACTTTTCCAATCACATATCTCTTCTCCCCTCTCACCTCAAATGCTGTGTATCCCCCCAGGCCCCAAATTAACCACAATGCCCAGCCGTATGTTCGTAGAATGGAATACCAGTATTCTTTGGAATACCAGTTTCGCACAAGTGTTTCCTGTAGAAACTGATTTCCGACGGTTCAAGAGGAACGTTAACGGCATTGAACTTAACTAGCACCGGAAGACCAGTGAAGGATTAGGGTACAGCCCCTTCGTACAGACCATTACAATATAATAAAACAATGTAGCATATGATGATGATGATGATGATATGTTTCATGTAGGCACACCTGTTGGTCCGAACTCGTTGGTGGCTCTTGAAGGCAGAGAGGTCCAACTGGGCAAACCGCGAAACTTCCCGTCCTACGGATGGGATAACGAGTATGGAGAATCGCGCTGCCTGTAAGTATTCGGTTTTCATCCCTTACAGAACACATTTCCTCTAACATAATTGAGATCCTCTTCACACAAAATCACGCACGCATGCAGGTACACACACACACACACACACACACACACACACACACACTCACACACACTCACACATACACACACACACACACTAGTACAAACACACACACGTGTATGAGTGTGTGGTGTGTGCGTGTGTATGTAAATTTAATAAGAGTTTGACTCAGCTCCACATCAGCATGTAGGACACATCCATATCATGAAGTCCATAATATCTGATAAGGTGGACGTGTCCTACGCACCCATGAAACTTTAAGCCATATGAAGTCAAAGTGTTATTAAAAATATATGTAAATCCTACCAAATGTATTGAGTGCCACTTCCTATCGTTTTTACACTCATACACACACACACACACACACACACACACACACACACACACACACACATATATATAATATATATATATGTATACATGATAGGAAGAAAAAATGGAGAAACTAGCGTATAAACATCAATTTATTAGATAAATCAATTTAAAGTTTATTTAATTTAAATAGAAATATCATATTAGATTTATACAGTACCAGCTGGATAAAGTGATGGTATGTTGTCAACTTAATTTGATTGTCCCATGAAAAGGAAGAATGCTACTGCTATTTAGCCCTAGGAAACACCGTTTCCTGTTGACCATGACGCATTTTCTGTGTCCTTATATTTTCAAAGGGGAAATAAGCACCTCCACCCAGCAAAGCCAGCATCCAGAGACTAGTTGCAGAGTCATTGCTTATCATCAGTCTGGTGTAGCTTGGTTTGCTAACTGAATTTTTTATTACGACCATAAAGATCAATACATGAATGGGACAGAATAGGACAATACTTATAAAAAATGTGATGTGCTCAAAATCATTTGAACCTATTATTTAAAAATATTGATGATGAAATAAATAGTCTTATTCTATGTGAGTAAGGGATATGCCATGTTGCCTCAAAAGCCCAGCGGTTATCTCCTTCCTTTATTTCCTTCTTTTTTCCAAGGCCGATTAAGCCGCGTCCCTTGCACCCACCTTTCTTAATACAGCTTTCTCTCTTTCCTCAAACACGCTTCTTGACAGTGTCCTTCTCTCCAGCCCTATCTTGCTCTTCAGGTGATATCTGAAGTATTGTTGCAAACCAGGGCCAGAAATGAAGGACCATGTCACGAATCCTTGCATCCTAGTCTTCCACACACATTCTTTCAGAACCGCAACTGTACAGAAAAAGCATGCCTCACCTTCCTTCGAGAGTTCAG
The DNA here is from genome assembly GCF_006345805.1 of Octopus sinensis. NCBI lineage: Eukaryota > Metazoa > Mollusca > Cephalopoda > Octopoda > Octopodidae > Octopus > Octopus sinensis. The sequence goes on along the minus strand of NC_043004.1, from coordinate 50,543,406 downwards.
TTGGCGGTACAATCTTTATTATAGACTCAGCCGATAGCTGAACTTTTCCCAGATGCGACAATACGTGTTCGACGTAAATTATCAAGCCTGACAGCTCCTGACAATGTACATCTTGGACATGTCGTTGGAACCGACATTCCGTGCCTGGATAACTTATCTCGAACAGGTAAAGCGTTCCTGTAACACTGTCAAGTCAGGGATTTTTGACCCGAAAGTTTTTTTGAAAGATTTTTTGGTAAGTTGATACTCATCGAACTCCAGAGCCCCTCCTAAGGCGTCATCGTTTTTATACTCTACCGGCCCTCTATACAAAACTGAGGTGGTATTCTCACTGCCGGCCTTGCCCATCTTGTGGATCAGCACTCCTTTGCCATTCTGTCAGATTACGTCTGAAACCGGGTTTGAATCTCTCCAAAGAGGCTGGTAGCGAAAAGAATTCATCCGCCAGCGGATTCCACACCTTGTCGCCCTGCAGGCAGCGCCAGAGATGTCTCAGTCTCAACGCATCATTAGCCAGGGCATCTCTAACCCACCCTTTAGCGGTTCCTGGCAGCAGACGGAGCGCCTCACAAGTGAATTTCCTCCTTTCCACAATAAACGGAAGAGGAGGCGCTCCAAAACTTGTTTAGCTACGAGTCGGGGCAAGGGACAACGGTCAGGCAGTAGGTGATTACAGATGCAATAAACACCTCTACCACCTCCGCCCTTCCGTTCAGGGACAGAAACCTTTCGGACCAGGTCCGGACTAGGGCCTCCATCCTGTCTGCCACCTCGTTCCATTTCTTCTCCGTCTGGGAGTCCAGTCCAAACCAAACTCCAAGCAACTTAACAATACCATCAGTCCAGTGACTCGCGACACTGGGCGATATCAACTTGCTCCTCCAGGTGCCGAGGCACAAGCCGATGAACTTGTCCTTGTTAACTTTTGCCCCGGCCACCGCCTCGTATCTTCTGATAGCCTTCTCTACACAAGGTAGCTGAGCCTCATTGGACGCGATGTCTTACTGTGGTGTGTACCAGTATATAAATAGTTCTTGCTGTAGAATAGACCAAAACAAGTTTTCGCTAAATTACCAATATCTTGTTTCGCTGCAGCGTCCCAGATTTCGAAGCTACAAAGTATTTGGTAACCAATGAAGAATTCCTGAAATTTGTCACTGACAAAGGTTACGAAAGACAGGAATTGTGGTCAGATATCGGATGGAAATGGAGATGCTTCCGGGGAGCAATCCACCCAACATTTTGGGTCTGTAACAAAGGTGAGAATTTTTGAGGCGCTTGTTGTTGTTGTTTTAGCCTTTGATCAACAATGGACGAAGACATTCCAATCATGACTATTCCATATTTTAATAGACACATTTACATCTAGACCTACAATATCACGTACTACCTTCCTGTTTTTAAATGTGTAGTTTGTTTAGCAGCCATGGGCAGACCGCTGCCTGCTGGATTTCTTAAATGGCACGCCAACGAAACATTAATTTCAGTGCTTTGTTCTTTTCTTAGTAGTATGGTCTGCCTGATGAAGACGTCATGTCTCAAGCGATCTGCTTCTCGAAAAAGGTTGCCCATGCTTATTGTAGAGTGTGAGCTGAGTGAGATTTTGACTGCTATTTCTAGCAGATTGACCAAGTGGATGTTTCTTTTCAATATCTTTTAATTAAACGGATAGTGCCCATGACCCTTCTCAGGGCCTTAGAGATTGGGGGAAAGGAGGGAGATAAGTATCCTCAAACTATAGACCTTGCCCGAATGTTTGCACAAAAGTGGACTGTTAAACTGAGCGACGTATTAAGCCTATCGCCCAGATACGTCAGGTCGGGATTTGAATTTATTTATATTCACTTATACATGCTGTACTTATTGTATCATATTACTCATTGATGTACATTGTTTTGTTCTATACTATTATGTTTGACCTTAATGTTCATATGTAGTGGTTTAATAAATTATGTGATTGGGTATTATCTGGTAGTTGATTATTGATTAAGGTGTATTTCTCCATTTTCTTATTTTGTATATATATATACATATATACATATATATACATACATATATATATATATATATATATATATATATATATATATATATATATATATATATATATATATATGTATATATATATATATATGTGTGTGTATGTGTGTGTGTGTGTGTGTGTGTGTGTGTGTGTGTGTGTGTTGTGTGTGTACATATATATATATCTTTATGCTTCTTTTTATGATTTTAGGGTGTAAAAGTGGTTGTGGTGAAACTCTCTCAAATTATACTCATTGTCAGCTGAGTTCGAGTGACGATCTTAATGAACCAACATTCTGGTAAGCTCTACATCGCCTCTCATCTCATTTTGCACCATACGCACTCACACACACCACACACACACACACACACACACACACACACACACACACAAGACAATAACACTCAGCTTTAAACAATTTTTTGTTATTGTTTTTGTTGCTGCTGTTGCTGTTGCACCAGACTTTCAAACTAAGGTGCCCCAGCATGGCTGAAATCCAATGAAGATTAAAATTATACGTACGTAATCAAGATGAGAAACTATTTGAGGATGCTGTAAAGTAGATTAATCGTGGAGGTGCAATGGCCCAGTGGTTAGGGCAGCGGACTCGCGGTTTCGATTCCCAGACCGGGCGTTGTGAGTGTTTATTGAGCGAAAACACCTAAAAAGCTCCACGAGGCTCCGGCAGGGGATGGGGGTGATCCCTGCTGTACTCTTTCACCACAACTTTCTCTCACTCTTACTTCCTGTTTCTGTTGTACGTTAAGGGTGCACGTGTCTGTGGAGTGCTCAGCCACTTACACGTTAATTTCACGAGCAGGCTGTTCCGTTGATTCGGATCAACCGGAACCCTCATCGTCGTAACCGACGGAGTGCTTCCTTAAAGTAGATTAATCATATGAAGTCACATTCACTATAATGCCGTATATTTCAGTGACTTTGTCAATTCAGTTCAGTCGTGTTTGAGCATAATCGCATATCATTGATATCCAGTTGAGCAGCAAAGGCTGGCCTACAGCTGTGGTCACCAATATGGCTTCGTACAACTGAAAGTCTATGCGAAAATTTATCCAGGGTTCGTGAGAATGGAGGCGGGGAGAAGATTTGGCAGGGTTTGTAGTAGTTTATTCACAACTGCTAATATTAATTTTCTTGTGCCTACTGAGTTCTAATTTTGATATAAGTCCAACAATAAGTCGATTACATCGATCCCAGTACTCAACTGGTATTTATTTTATCGATCCCGAAAGAATGAAAAGCAAATCCGTCTCGGTGGAATTTGAACTCAGAACATAAAAACGGATGAAAGCCCAGTTTTGCCCAGTATCTTAACGATTCTACCAGCTCGCCGCTTTAGGAAAAATGTTAATATTACAAAAAAAAAAAAATAAATTGTTTAAACTAAAATTTCCTACGGTGAACTATATTAAGTCAATTCCGCTCTCTTGGAAATTGTTAAGAAATAATACAAGTTTCCAAGAGAGCAGAATTGACTTAACATAGTTCAAGGATAAATGATACTATTTATCCTTCCAAGGTCGATAAAAAAAGTTTCAATCAAATACTAAAATCGATTTAATCGATTAGCCTCACATTTTCTGTTAGACCTGGTGCCAATGTTTCGACCTTGGAAGGATAAATAGCATGATTTATCCTTCAGCGTGATTTGAATGCAAAAATGTTTTTAAAATCTTGAAACGAATACCGTACAGCATGCTGTACGGTATTCACTTTCATTTGATATGCTGACGTTTTTGACAATCTAAATATGGCGTAGCCGTGTTTGAAATATCGATGTATTCTCAAAAAATGAATAATATAACAATAAATAAATAGATAACAAGAACATTGTAATAAAGCTGCATGATAGTGGTGTCAGACGTGGCATGCAGACCATCATACAACTGGTTTCCTTCTCTTTCGCTTTATTTCGACATCCGCATTGCGTTTTTATTCTTCTCTTCCATTTTACGAATTCAGTATGCACATGCGCATTGCGTGTTCATGCTTCTCTTTCCAGTTCCTACTGAAAACTGTTTATAGATCACAACCATCTCACGAACCTGCGTTTGTGAGGAGCACTTCGCGTTCCGATGGTTGTGGAAAAATAAATAAATGGAATAAATTTTTTTTAAATCATAAATAAAAGATATTTTTGTTTGTTTCTATTTATTTTTATTATTAATTTACTGCATGGCGGCAAGCTGGCAGAATCGTTAGCAAGCAGGACGAAGTGCTTAGTTGCTTTTCGTCCGTCTTTACCTTCTGAGTTCAAGTTCCGCCGAGGTCGGATTTTCTTTTCATCTCTTTCGTGGATCAATAAAATAAGTACCAGTTGAAAACTGGGGTCAATATAACAAACTCACCCTTCCCCTAAAAAATTGCTGTCTCTGTGCCAAAATTTGAAACCATCATTAAGTGGCAGAATCATTATCGCGCAGGACAAAGTGCATAACAGCATTTCATCTGTCTTTATGTTCTGAGTTCAAATTTTGTCGTGGTCGATTTTGCACTTCATCCTTCGGCGGCGATAAGATAAGTATCAGTTAAGCACTAAAGTCGATATAATCAATTCGCCAACTCCTCTCAAATTTCAGATCCTTGTGCCTATAATAGAAAGATTTATTAATTCACAGAACAATGCAGCTAACTAGCAGACTTGTTTTCACACTGGACAAAATGCTTAGCGGCATTTGCTCCGGATGTTTACGTTCTGACAGATTCTCATACTTAATACATCTATTTGGAAGTGGAAGCTGCCATCAATTTCTCTGTCTATCCCACCAATATATAACTAGCACTTAGATAATCGACGCTGAGTTAAGAAAAGAACATTGGACAAGGGAGGGATCTGAACGTAGACCACCGACCATCAAAAATCCTAGAGACTATAATCATTTTGTTCGACGTCCCAGCAACAGTATAGCCATGTATATGTATTTGTAGTTACCGCGCCATGTTTGATGTGATCACCTTACCAAGAGATTGGCCAGTCGAAGTGAATTACCATGAAGCGAAAGCCTACTGCACCTGGATGGGTCCCGACTACCGTTTACCTACCGAAGCCGAGGCGATGCTCATGAAAGGAACGATGGTATGATGTCTGCTTTTCAATTCTATATACTTATTGCCCTAAACAACGCGCACACACACACATGTATACATGTGTATATATATATATATATATATATATATATATATATATATATATATATATATATATATATATATATATATATACATGTATATTACTCTTTTACTTGTTTCAGCCATGCAGCCATGCAGCCATGCAGCCATGGTCTTTCTGACTTCCTCAGTCTGGGTGTTTCACACCACCACTCCTGTATGTTCCTCTGTCCCAGCTGTTAGTACATTAGGTGTATAAGGGAGTTTGATTCCACTGCCCTCATCTGCACCTCATGTCGGGCTGTTGGTTCATCCGGTATTGTGGAGAGGAGGATGTCTAGTTCCTTTTTGAAGACACCTACTTCCACCTTATGCAAATTTCTTAATTTTTTGTAGCAGGGCATTGAAGAGCTTTGGGCCTTTGAATCCTAAACTGTTGCAATATCTGGTCCTGAATTTAGATGGAGTGGATGGTACCTTTGGTACAATGCAATAGCGGCCAGTTATGGCATTTGTATAACACTCAATGCCAAAGTTAGGTACTAGCCCTTCTAGGATTTTCCATATGTATATTATTGCGTATCTGTCACGCCTTCGCCCAAGGAGTAGAGCTGTTTTTTTTTTATCAACCTATCCCTATAGCTCATCCACTGCACTGTTCCAATCTTTTTAGTGTAGTGATGTTGGGCTGATTCAAACTCCGCTCTTAGTTTGACACTAAATGATGACCATAACTGGGAACAGTAGCCCAGCCGGCTGAGAACAAAGGTTCTCCACATGGTCGACATAGTTTCTTGGTCTCTTGTCATACGTATGTATATGTGTGTGTATGGGTGTGTGTGCGCGCGTGTGTGTATGTATATATATGTATATATAATGGGAAGCTTATGAAAATAAACAAAAGACGAAGGCAGGTGGAATACAAACAAACAATTGTATTAGTATGGCGCTCAGGAATATAAATAAAACAAGTCTTTTACGTTTCGAGCCTACGCTCTTCGACAGAAAGATACACAGAAAAGAAACACGGAGAGAAACAAGGAGAGAAAAAAATGCGTGCAGAGGCTAGCGAATCAACATATATACATATACCTACCTACATACATACATACATACATACATACATACATACATACATACATACATACATACATACATACATATAGGCGCAGCATGGTCGAATGGCGAAAGTGTTCGCTTTACAACCATGAGGTTCCGAGTTCAATCGCGTTGCAAATATCATTTTCTGTTATTTCGGCTACACCCATCTTGCCTGTGGCATGCTGATTCTGTTTGGGAATAACGTTAAGGACATACGTGTCTGTGGACTGTTCATATAGTTACACGTTATTCTAGGAGCAGGTAATTCAGTTGATCGAACAACACCCAACACTCACTCACACACACACACACACACACACACACACACACACACACACACACACACACACACGAACGCACACATACACACATACATATGGGCTCTGTATTTCTATGTATATCACTAGCGTTGCAGTTACTGATATTTCCGGCAGTGAGGTATCTACAATTGACAAAGCCAAAAGAGGCCGAAATCATGTGATCTAGAAGTCCTAGCAGCGAAAATAGCCGTGATTGTTTGTGGCTGGCAATAGCTATGATGTGCTTTTACGCACCGTAAAACCATGTGAGAGCTTTTCTCTCTTAATAGATATCGCAATATTTGTATTTTCTAACTCAACATCCAATCCCAATAGAATAAGGTTCTTATCTAGTAATTCCAAGATTAGAAACGCCATTTACCAGTGCAGAGTTTATACTGATTCAGATGTCTACATGTATATCGGAGCTTCATCATCGAAATTGGCTGTTAGAATATCGAATCATTTCTCAACGTTTCGCGACTTTGGAAAGCAACACGCTACGGGACTAAGTAAATTAGTCTGGCGTTTGAAGAACGCGAATTCAACCTTTAGACTGGAATGGTCGATTTTATCGGTGTCTTTACCGTTTGATAGAGGCAAAAGAATCTGTAATCTTTGCAACTCGGAACTTTTTCATATTCTGTTCGCCCGAGGGCAACTTGTTAACTCGATTGTGCAAAATTCTTTTAGATGCCCGCACTGGAAGCGGCACACATTTCTTGCATTCCAATGAAGTTTAAGATAGTTAACCCCTTGATTTCCTAAGAAGAGAAAAAAAATTTGAATTAAATTTGTAAGGGGAAATCACTCCACTATTAGCGTGAGAACTGCTACTTATCTAGAACTGCGGTCAGGGATGTCACTGTATCCTCCCATTGTTGACACTCCATCTCTCTATCAACTGGTTACAGACGAACACACAGACACAGTTTTTTTCAGCTGCTTGACCATTAATAGCTGCTATATCTCTCTCCCTTGCAGCCTTCTAAACACACTGCCACACATACATAGGTGCACATACACATACATGTAGGCAATTTCTCACACCCAAACACTATAGTACTCATTCTTAAAACAATTCGAATATTAACACCAGTCATACAGAATACATTCACACTCTTTGATTTTCCTGTAAACCCTCCCCCCCTGTTAACCGGATTTTGACCTTGAATTATCTCAACGGACTTTTTCGGCGGCTTTCACCCAGCCTGGCGTCAAATCATATTGAGAGACAGTTTTGTGCCATTTATCCCATGGGCTCCTCGCGAGCGTTTGTCGAAAAGCTTGCTGTGCATTTTGTTGGAGAATTAAGTTCCTGGATTTTCCTGAAGAGAAGGCTGCAAAATGGTCTCCTTATTCAATCCGAATTAGGGACTTTGCAGCCTTTGAAACATATGTAGAAAATAATAAAAAGGAATTTTGTTAAATCTTCGTTCAGCTCCATTTCTTCCTACACTAAATATATATATATATATTATATATATATATATATATATATACGCACACACACACACACACATGAATTCGTGTATGTGTGGGTGTGTATATGTATGTATATATGTATTGTATCTATCTATCTGTCTTTATACATATACATATATACACGCACTCACACACACACATATATAAATATATATATATATATATATATATATATATATATATATATATATATATACATACATACATATATATACATTAATCAACTTGTCACTCTTGTTTGCAGCCACCCATAACTGAGGGAGTCAAGTGTGATATCATCCACTCCGGTAAACCAGATGCAAACGTAAACTTCAAATACGGTTCGCCATCGGTAAGCAGACATTTTCGCCTGCCTTTTCTTCTCCTGGTCCTCTACACACATCTTTTTTATATGTGTATCACTCTGTATCACTGTATGTTCGTCAACTTGTGACATAATGTCGGTATTGCTGTGACTGCTAACTGACGGAATATACTTCTGTTTAAATCTTCGCATTTTTTTTTCCTCTTTGCAATTTGCATGCTGTGATTTGTGTGTGTATATACGTGTGAGTGTGTGTTTACGTGCATGCATGGTTTAAATAGATAGATAGATAGATAGATAGATAGATAGATAGATAGATAGATAGATAAATAGATAGATAGATAGACAGACAGATAGATAGATAGATAGATAGATAGATAGATAGATAGATAGATAGATAGATAGATAGACAGATGGATAGGTAGATAGATAGATAGATAGATAGATAGATAGACAGACGGATAGATAGATAGATAGATAGATAGATAGATAGATAGACAGATTCATACATATATACATATATATATATATATTATATATATATATATTATATATATATATATATATATATATATGTGTATAGAAATTAAATATAAATTACAAAATGGGACAAGAACGCAAAAACACACAAAGAGACGACACAAAAAAACAGACGGGTCATTCGAAGCCTCTAATCTTCAGTCGGGAACCGGATCATCTTAGCAATTTCGGCTGATTAATCCTGATATCGTTCCGATACGGCCAGCCCCAAAGAAAAACTAAGCTACGAGCATTAGATTTCTTGGAAAGAGGATCGAATGTATACGGAACAAGGACAGGATGCCACACAAATATAAATACAAGAAACAAAAAATAGAAATAAAAAACAAGAATAGTAATAACAGGACAAAACAGCAGGTGTCTTACGACTTCAGACAATTTTTAACTTATCTTGGCTGGCGTATTTTGAAAAAATGCCTTTGCGGCAAATGAAGACAACAGTGTTAACATGGCAGCGGTCAAGCCGGAAAGACCAGTTTGAAGGCAGTCACGTGAGAGGACGGAAGAAAGAGAAAGAAAAGCAGGGGGCAAGGAAATATATATATATATATTATCAATAATAATATAGGGTAAAATTAATTAATTAATTAATAATTAATAATTTTACCAAGTAGTTTGGCATGTTAAAAGAACCATTATCATTAAACTTTAAAATTTTTATAATTATGAGTATAATTATAATTAGGGTTCTGCATGCATGTAGGAAATCAGCTGTGGATCAAACCTGGAGATGGGCTCCACTAGCTCTAAAATTTCTCAAGATAAGCTGTATGTCATGACGGCATCATAATGACTCCCTAAAATTGTTGAGGATACATGCTATGTATGCATGTATGTATGTATGTATGTCATTATTCAGTTTTATTTCAAGATATCTTGCCAATAGAGAAAGTGTCGGTTTCTAACCTAGATTCAAGATTCCTTCATCGGAATTTCAACATCAACAGTGTATGTATGTATGTATGTATGTATGTATGTATGTATGCATGCATGCTTGCATGCATGCATGTATGTATGCATGTATATGCACAGATTTGTATGTTTTGTTTTATGTATGTATTCTCATGCATTTAGTTATATATCTAGACATACTCATACATAGTTAAATGGTAAACTTCTGGAAAGTTTTACAGATTTTTACAGTTCCAGTGATGGATTGGATCTGTAGTCTTCGAATCAGAGCTTTCTCCTTTCTGGTTTTGAGAAGCCTAATTTCTCAAGATTGGTATTTAAGCAGTGTCTTACATATCTCAGGGCCCAATAATTAGACATGTATGTATGCATGTATGTATGTATGTATGTATGTATGTATGTATGTATGTATGTATGTATGTATGTATGTTTGTATGTATGTTTGTATGTGTGTATTTGTGTGTATGTGTGTGTGTGTGTGTGATCCCATTTGGGATGTCGGTTGAGCACTGGGCTTGATGTAATCAACTTCCCTTATCCTCAAATTTGCTGGCCTTGTGTCAAAATTTGAAACCATTATTATTATTGTTATAATTGTCGTTGTTTGCCTCTTTAAATCCTTATTACAGCCAGTCAACATGTTCCCACCAACGGATGCCGGATTCTACGACATGTTTGGTAACGTGTGGATGTGGTTGGAGGATCATTTCAACGGATTTCAAGGTTTCCACACTCACTCCTATTATGACGACTTTTCAAGTCCTTGTTTTGACGGCTTTCACAACTCAATCGCAGTAAGTTCACAACTTAATCACAATAAGTTTAAGAAAAATGCTCAGCAAAATTGATAAAGAACAATAAAAATTCAGTCACATTTATATCCACAGAATACTTAATCCAAAGTATGTTGTTGGTAAACACTAACTACTGCATCAATATTTGGCTGGAAATTAGTGAGTTTTACCATTAAATTTTCGAGTGCTTCTAGATTTAGTTTGCTAATAATTTAATTCTCAAAATCAATTGAGGTGTTTTTCGACTTTTTGATGACCAAAGAGACCCCCTCCAGGGATCAATATTAACCGTTTCGTCCACTCTTTGGTCTAAACATAGATTTCAACAGTGTACGAGGGGGGGCTGAAAAGTTCCTGGGTTTGAGGGTGTCGTGAAATGCCTGTTTGGAGCCCAACCTTCCTAGTTCTTTTACAAGGCTTAGAAAAACTGAAGGACTGTTAACAATAAGTGATTGAATCTGAGAGGGGAATATGTTGAATAAAAGTCATAATTAACTGATCCTCTTGTATTTTCTTTTACCCAAAGCCAGGAACTTTTCAACACTCCCTCGTATATATTTTTGCACAGTAAGCATTCATATTATGTAGTCATGGTCCAAAATGGCACCGAATATGGTGGGAGGAGGAAGTCATCACAAAGATGAGAGTAGCAAAAATGTCATCTCCTAAAAATTTGGAAGCACATAAACTGAATTTCAACAATAAAATGGAGGGAAAAGAAATGACAGTTATGCAAACAGATATATATTTCTTTACTACCCACAAGGGGCTAAACACAAAGGGGACAAACAAGGACAGACAAACGGATTAAGTCGATTACATCGACCCCAGTGCGTAACTGGTACTTAATTTATCGACCCCGAAAGGATGAAAGGCAAAGTCGACCTCGGTGGAATTTGAACTCAGAACGTAACGGCAGACGAAATACGGCTACGCATTTCGCCCGGCGTACTAACGTTTCTGCCAGCTCGCCGCAAACAGATATAGTTGTAAACACAAGCAGCTACAATCTGACGAGCTCAAAGGAAAAAGCGGGTAAAACACAAGCTTAAATGACAATAGGCCATTTTTATATCCTGCTTAGCATGGATGTCTAGTTAGAACACCAATTACTGTATTATTAACCTTGAAAGTTCCTCTTATTTAGGCTCTTGGTGCATAAAAGCACATGCATAGACTGTAGCAGATGAAATTCGTCTGTTATGGGCATCGGAATTCCCCTATCACGTGATTTTGGTCTATTGGCTTTCCTCAGTGGGAAGCACTGGTTTCCTCATCCCAGTCAGACCTCGTTGCCATGATATATGGAATTCCTGCATCTTTTCAGATGTTGATATCGCAAATAGCAAGAAGACTTATTAGAAATTAATTATTAGCGATGGAAGCAGTATTAATACCAAAAAGTGATCTTTATATCCAACTTTATATGGATGTGTTGTAGGAACACCAAATACTGTGTTATTAGCCTTGAGAGACCCTCTTATTTGGGTGCTTCGTGCACAAATGCACAGCAGGGACAAAAGCACCACTACCAACAACAGCAATAGCAATTTATTTTTTGCTAGTACTTCAAGACAAAAAGAAATGCTAGACATCAGCGAAATTGTAAATTGGGCAGTGAATTGGTGGAGTCGTTAAAACATTGTTTAGAACACCATGTAGCGTTTGTTGTGACTCTCTAAGCTCTGAATTCATATCCTGCGAAGATCCCCTTTGACTTTCATCCTTTCGGGTGGTGGAGTGGGGGTGGATAAAAGAATCACTAATTCAAGACAGGGAATTGGTGGAAAAGCTTTCAAACTCTTCGCCTGACATATTTGTTCAGGTTCTTTATATTCTGAGTTCAAATAGTGTGGCGGCTTACGTAGGCAGTAGATTTACTCCGTCGCCTGGTTTAATCCTCCCAGACCTGAGTCCCTGTATCTAATTTTACCCTCCACCTTAACTCCCAAGCAAAATAAATAAATAAATAAATAGGCGCAGGGGTGGCTGTGTGGTAAGTAGCTTGCTAACCAACCACATGGTTCTGGGTTCAGTCCCACTGCGTGGCATCTTGGGCAAGTGTCTTCTGCTATAGCCCCGGGCCGACCAATGCCTTGTGAGTGGATTTGGTAGACGGAAACTGAAAGAAGCCTGTCGTATATATGTATATATATATATATATGTGTGTGTGTCTGTGTTTGCCCCCTACCATTGCTTGACAACCGATGCTGGTGTGTTTACATCCCCGTCACTTTGCAGTTCGGCAAAAGAGACCGATAGAATAAGTACTGGGCTTACAAAGAATAAGTCCCGGGGTCGCGTTGCTCGACTAAAGGCGGTGCTCCAGCATGGCCACAGTCAAATGACTGAAACAAGTAAAAGAGTAAAGAGAGTTGTTTATACAACTCATGTGTAACGATTGCAGGTAAACTAATGGAAAGAATCAGCTGCATCTTCCTTTTCTCATTACCGCTTTACTGGAAATCAAGCAGAGATGAGGTTTCACTTATTCCCGCTATCACTGGAATATGGCATGACAAGGTTAACACCAACACCATGCATCTGTTGTGCCTTTCACAGAGTTCACTTTGCTACAAGTATTCATACCAGCTCTCCCGGTTGAAAATCCCTTCCTCCATCTCTCCATCCTGTCTTGGAAGTACTGCAGTGTCATGGGCACTGACTTACCTCCTGACTTAAAAATATAATAAACCCCAGAAAAGAAAAGAAAACATGTAAGAAGTATGTTATGAAAGTGAGTGACCCCTGAATCGAGGAATATATCCAGGAAAGAGTGAGGTGGAAGGCGATATATTTCTCTTTTGCAAAAGACAGGAAAGTTTTCTATATGCCCCCAAAAGAAAAATTAGAAGGTGCTCTGACTGATGTATAGCAGCATAAGCCCTTCCTTGACATAGATAAGGAATATGGAAGTATTTTCCAGTCTTTAAGACTGGAAATCAGGCAAGGAAAAGAAATTGAGTTGGTGTCCCGTACACATTGCACAGGTTAGTGCTACAGCACATGAGGCTGAGGAATACTTACATTATGGCAAGAGATTTTGGTGGACATTTACAGGCTTGCACTGAGTTCGGAGGTGATCCAAAATAAGCTGAGCTCTGGAAAAATCCTCCAAGTCTTAATGTTCCCTGACGACCATAAGCCTATATCAGATTTATACACTATTGAGTGAGTGGAAAGGTATACTGTCAGATTAGTGGTGCAGGACAGAAGGTCTATTTACTACACGTGGTAATAAAAGAGGCTTGAAGGCCTTCTATTAATAAAATGAGGACGACAAACAACAGGTCCTATGAAAAAGGCCCTGGTTACAGATGTTGTTGCTGCTACGACTATTTCCAGAGCAAAATTGGTTGCAGCTTTAAGGACAACCAAAACTGATACAAAAACAAGTTGAATCACATCAACCCCAATGCTATCGACATCAAGGGCTGACACAGATCGAGAAACCGGGGGTTTTATCCTGCAGTATAAGACTGGTTAGAAGATCCGATCAGTAGATCTACCCCATCATGTTGCTATGATAGGGATAAGATAGAAACTGTAGAGAATAGGGAAACCATCGGACAGTAAAATAATGTTAAAGGGCCAAGAGAATCAACACAAACAATAGGCAAACATGATGTTGCAAGCCTTCCACCAACTGTTGGCTGACAGCCTTGAGTGCATGAGTTTTTATGTTTACGCAAGTTAATAATGACAGTCTAAGGGGATTGCTAAATTACCTAAAACAGAAAACAAATATATTGTGCTGATTGAGGAGGAGATAGAAGTCGAAAAATTGAACCCTAAAATAACTGAAGTTACTGAAAAACTACACGTGGTAAGTAGCTTGCTAACCAACCACATGGTTCCGGGTTCAGTCCCACTGCGTGGCATCTTGGGCAAGTGTCTTCTGCTATAGCCCCGGGCCGACCAATGCCTTGTGAGTGGATTTGGTAGATGGAAACTGAAAGAAGCCTGTCGTATATATGTATGTATATATATATATATATATATATATATATATATATATATATATATGTATGTATGTGTGTGTTTGTGTGCCTGTGTTTGTCCCCCTAGCATTGCTTGACAACCGATGCTGGTGTGTTTATGTTCCCGTTACTTAGCGGTTCGGCAAAAGAGACCGATAGAATAAGTACTGGGCTTACAAAAGAATAAGTTCTGGGGTCGAGTTGCTTGATTAAAAGGCGGTGCTCCAGCATGGCCGCAGTCAAATGACTGAAACAAGTAAAAGAGTAAAGAGTATATAGTCTATCAGGACTAAGGGAGAATTTCTCAGAAAATTTAGGAATCTTCATGGTTTGGATAAAGCATGAAAGACTCATGAACAATTTTGGAAGTTTCAGATTGCAGAGGGTACTTGTACAGAATGTGGTTAGTATCATAAGACACCTGATTCTACATATGTAGCAGATTCTACCCACTGCATCAGTGTCTTTCCCCTATTTGAATTGTTTAAAAGGAATGTTTAACTTGTTTTAAATGGACTGTATCACACTTTAAATCTACTCTCCTGTGTGTGTGTGTGTGTGTGTGTGTGTGTATATATGTATATATATATATATATATATATATATACATATGTATATATATATACATGTGACTGCTGAAGATATGCGTAAGCTTGCAAGAAATGAAGCCAGTATGCTCCGATGGATGTGTAATGTCAGTGTTCATACTCGACAGAGTGTAAGTACCTTGAGAGAAAAGTTGGACCTAAGAAGTATCAGTTGTGGTGTGCAAGAGAGATGTTTGTGCTGGTATGGTCATGTGACGAGAATGGATGAAGATAGTTGTGTGAAAAAGTGCCACACCCTAGCCGTTGAGGGAACCTGTGGAAGAGGTAGACCCAGGAAAACCTGGGACAAGGTGGTGAAGCACGACCTTCGAACTTTAGGTCTCATCGAGGAAATGACTAGAGACCTTTGGAAGTATGCTGTGCATGAGAAGACCCGTGGCCTCTACCTGGGATGTAGCCAGTCCACTTATGCATACCTTTCCTTCTTGGGACACAAAACTCTACTTGTGAAGACCTGTTGAGGCAAGTGAAAATCAAATCAAAATCAAAATCAAAATCAAAATCGATCAACATCAATGGAAATTGTAGCTGTGATACCAGTGCCGGTGACATGTAAGAGAACCATCTGAATATGGCTGTTGCCAGCACCGCCCCGACTGACCTCCGTGTCGGTGGCACATAAAAAGCACCATCCGATCATGGCTGTTGCCAGCCTCGCCTCGCCTCCGTGCCGGTGGCACGTAAAAAGCACTATCCGATTGTAGCTGTTTGCCAGCCTCATCTGGCATGTAAAAAGCACCCACTACACTCATAGAGTGGTTGGCATTAGGAAGGACATCCAGCCGTAGAAACATTGCCAGATCAGACTGGGCCTGGTGCAGCCTTCTGGCTTCCCAGACCCCAGTTGAACCGTCCAACCCATGCTAGCATGGAAAGCAGATGCTAAATGATGATGATGATGATGATGATGATATATATATGGACAGACAAGCAGACCGATATATATATGTATATGTATGTATGTGCACAATCACATTTTGTGACCCTTTTTGTATGATACAATTTACCATCGTATAGCTTTTTGTTATCAACAAAGAAAGGATTGTTATTATTATTATCATCATTATTATTATTATTATTATTATTATTATCATCATCATCATCCTCATTGAGTGAGAGAGCAGTGCTTGCCATCAAAGTAACATTGGAGTAAAATATATGAAGCCCAGTATATCCATCATGACTACCCGTCTGATAAGGATACACCAGGCACATGCGTGGCAACCGTTTGTGCGTGACATGGTGATTTCATATCAAGATAAACAGCACATAACCTTGCAGGTGGGGCCCAGTTAGAATTTTCTTTAGGTTGAGTAGCCCATCACACACAAAAGGGTCCTGAATAAGGGTTGTTTAAGGATGCTGAATGAAACACCCATGTTTGCAAAGGTGAATTATCCAAACCCCAGAGAATTCCTCTCAAGACATGGCTATGATGCTCCCCCACTAACTCTACTCGTGATCAAGGATGCACATATCGTCAGCTACTAAGGCACATGCTCAACTGGTGATGGTCAAACAACTGACAAGCAAGTCTGTGGTATTGAGCAGAATATTTGCTGTGACCCATCTTTTATACCAGGAGAAAGCAATGTACATGATAACACTTCCATTCAGTTATGATCAGAAACCATAACAGCCACTGCCTGGTACTGCATCAGGGCATTATTATTATTATTATCATTATTATTATTATTATTATTATTATCATCATCATCATCATTATACTTCTCAGAGCTTTCAACCTTACTTGCTGTTGTTAATTCTGTGAGAGCGTACAGCATCCTGCTTGTTGTCAAAGGTCTCGTTAGGTCTTTTTCCGCAAATTATAAGACATGGTAATTCAGTTTGAAGTATCAAGGAAGATACTCAACACTAAAGTACCAATCTCAAAATCCTAACTGTCCCCAATACAACAGTTTGGGGGTATGCTCTGCTCTCATATCAATTCCAATTTCTCTAATATATTTCTCGAACTTGGCTGTTAGTGCTCCAATTGCCCCTACAACTAGTGATGACATTATCATCATCATCATCATCATTATTATTATTATTATTATTATTATTGTCATTATTATTATTATCATTATTATTATTATCATTATTGTTCAGTAGTTTTATTTTTATAGCGTGCTTTCACTTCACTACCGAGCGCAGCTCTGTGTGCCTTGGGTATGTGCTGTGATTTGTTGTGATGCTCTGATGGTTATTGTATGGAAAGTGTTCTGCGTAGGATGTGTGCAGTGCCTAGTAGTGCAATTTTCTGTATGTTATATGTGTTTGTAAGTCCTAGTGTTTTTGTTATGTATTTGTCTGAATATTTTTTTATCATGCCTAATGCACCTACTATGATAGGAATTGTTTCTGTTTTCGGATTCCACATTCTAGTTACCTCTATTTCCAGGTCTTTGTATTTTGAGAGTTTCTCCATTTCTTTTAGAGACACGTTGTCATCTGCCGGTATTGATACATCAATTAGAAAGCATTTTTTTCCTTCATGATCTCTGACAATTATATCTGGTCTGTTGGCCTTAATTTCTCTATCTGTGTGTATCGGCATATCCCAGAGTATGGTTGCTTTCTCGTTTTCTGTGACCTTTTCTGGTGTGTGCCTATACCATCTTTTTTCTGTTGTTATTCCATAATGTTGGCATAGCTTCCAATGTATGTAGGTTCCAACTCTGTCATGTCTGTGAATATATTCCTTCTTAGCCAGGACTGGGCAGCTAGAGATAATATGATTTATTGTTTCTTGTCCATCTCCACATATTCTGCAGTTACTTGTAATATTTCTTTTCATTACATGTTTTTGGTAATTTCTGGTGGGGAGGCTTTGGTCTTGTGCTGCAATTAAAAATCCCTTGATTTCTTGTTTGTATTTGTCAGCTTCCTTAAATACTGAGAACAGTTTTTTTGTTTTGCTTGTGTTTTGCCGCTATTTGTATCAGTTTTCCTTCCTTCTGAAGTAGATATTTTTGCAGTCCTATGGTGGTTATTTTATAGTAGTTTTCCAGCTGTATAAGGCCTCTACCACCTTCTATATGTTGTATATATAGTCTTTCTATGTCAGATTTTGGGTGATGCATCCTAGATCCTGTCATTATTTTTCTTGTTTTCCTATCTATTTTGGTCAGTTCATTTCGTGTTCAGTTAAGGATATTGTAGCTGTAACTTATAACTGGGACAGCTAAAGTGTTAATACCTATTATCTTGTTTTTAGCATTGAGCTCTGTTTTTAGTATTGATCTAACTCGTCTATAATATTCTTTTTTTATTTTCTCTTTCATTTGTGTGTGTTGTGTCTTATCTAGTTCATGGATTCCTAAGTATTTGTAAGTTTGGCTTTGGTCTAATTCTTTTATTTCATTGGTTTTATCTAGTGTGATGTTGCTACTCTTAACTAGTTTTCCTCTTTTCATGGTTACTTTGGCGCATTTTTCTAATCCAAATTTCATATCTATTTCTTTGGTAAATCCATGAACTGTCTTTAATAGTGTTTCCAGCTGTTTGTCATTTGCAGCGTATAGTTTTAGGTCATCCATATATAAAAGGTGGCTGATCGTTTTGCCATAACATTTATATCCGCATCCAGTTCTATTTAGCATATCAGATAGAGATGACAGTGCCAAGCAGAAAAGGAATGGAGAGAGCATGTCTCCCTGGAATATTCCCCTTCTAATGGGGATGTCTTTGGTTTTCATGAGTCTCTCTTTTGTTTGGAGGTGTAGGGCTGTTTGCCATTTATTCATAGAGTGCTCTATGTTGTTGGTGCTACTTTGTTAATGGCTAGTGTTTCAAGGATCCATGTGTGGGGGATGCTATCAAATGCCTTTTTTGTAGTCAATCCAGGCCATACTGAGGCCTTTCTTCTTTCTGTGGCTGTCTTCAGTTATGGCTTTATTAATCATTAGTTGATCTTTACAGCCATATGAGCCTTTGCGGCATCCTTTCTGCTCTTCTGGGAACAGTTTGTTTTCGTCTAGGTGCTTGTTCAACCTTTGCGATATCACTGCAGTAAAATGCCTTGAACATTGTAGGGAGGCAGGTTATTGGTCTGTAGTTTTCTGGTTTTGCTGTCTCATTTGATTTGGGAATTAAGATGGTTTTCCCCTTCGTGAGCCATTCAGGCATTGTCTCTGGCTCTGCTAGTATGTTGTTAAAGTTTTCAGCCAGCTTTTTGTGCATTCCTGTTAGATATTTCAACCAGAAGTTGGGGATCTTGTCATGCCCAGGTGCCTTCCAGTTGCTTAGTCTTTGCAGTGCCTGGGTGACCTCTTCAGTTGTTATGGGGGTCCAAAGTTGCTCAGATGCCGAGTTTGTTATTTTGATACTCCTTTTTTTTGGTTGACCATATTTTGGTTGACCATATTTCTCTCCAGAATTCTTCCAATTCTTCTGCCGTTGGTGCTGCAGTGACTTCTATTTTATTTTTGCCAAGTTCTTGGTAGAACTTTTTGGGGTTAGAGTTGAACTTTTTGTTTTGTTCAAAGAAGCGCTGGCGTTTCTCGTACCGGCGGATCCTTTGTGCTTTGGCAAGGATATCTTGCTTCAGCTTTTCTTTTATCTCAGGCAAATCTTTCTCTGTGATGTTATATTTGCGGAGTATTTTTGTTTTCTTTATTATCATTATTATTATTATTATTATTATTATTATTATTATTATTATTATTATATTATTATTATTATCATTCATCTGCAGAATGGTTCCTGGATTTCCACTGGTAATGAAGCTTCTCGTTTTGCAAGATATGCCTTTCGCAGGCATTTCTTTCAACACCTGGGTTTCCGTATGGTGAAATCTAGCCATGACATCCCTGTGAAGCTAATCGGTCCAACTGATCAAGTGACAAAAACTCCAGAACTTGGTAAGAATATTTGAAAATATATTTTGAAAATTTGAAGATTGTCTTGTTGTCATCATTGTTGTCATCATCATCATTGTAGTATTCTTTATCATCATCATCATCATCATCACCATCATCATCAGCTGACCTTGAGTGATTGGTCAGTTAATAACCTCTTATGGTCCTTCCATGACAGAACTTACTGTCTAATAATTAGATAAATTGACCTCAGTGGAATTTGAACTCAGAACAAAGAGGCAGACGAAATGCCACTAAACATTTTACTTGGCATGCTAATAATTCTGCCAACTTACTGCCTTAATACTAACAAATATTAATAAATTAAACAATTAATAAAAGAAACCATTATTAAAATAAAAGAAATCCTTATAATCTGTCATCTTAATCCTTATGTTTTCAACGATTTCATTGGAGTCTTTACTAAAATGAGAGAAAGAAAGAGAGAAAGAAAAAGAGAGGAAGAGAAAAGAGAGGAAGAAAGAGAAACAGAGAAAGGGAGAGAAAAAGACAGACAGACAAACAGATAAACAAATGCATATTTCTATCTCTCTTTTACTCTTTTACTTGTTTCAGTCATTTGACTGCGGCCATGCTGGAGCACCGCCTTTAGTCGAGCAAATCAACCCCAAGACTTATTCTTTGTAAGCCCAGTACCTATTCTATCGGTCTCTTTTGCCGAACCGCTAAGTGACGGGGATGTAAACACACTAGCATCGGTTGTCAAGCAATGCTAGGGGGACAAACACAGACACACAAACACACACACACACACACACATATATATGTATATACATATATACGACAGGCTTCTTTCAGTTTCCATCTACCAAATCCACTCACAAGGCATTGGTCGGCCCGGGGCTATAGCAGAAGACACTTGCCCAAGGTGCCACGCAGTGGGACTGAACCCAGAACCATGTGGTTGGTTAGCAAGCTACTTACCACACAGCCACTCCTGCGCCTATCTGTTATATAATAATAATATGAATAGTAAAACATTTCACCCAAGTTGGTATCATCACTTTAATAATATTTTATTTCACATTTTATTTTCTTATTGTTATTTACTGAAGAAAATGGAAGTCCCGTGAAAAGTTATTCACAGGTAAATGTAAGCGCAAACAGCCAGTACAGGTACAGTGATGCGTTGGTCATTGAAGATGTCTTACTACAGGAATATGGCTTCAAAAATTGTCTGGATGCTGTTGCTCTTCAGAAAGGTCTCAGTTTGATGGAAGTGTGGTCAATTCCGGCAAAGACTGCATTAGTTCTCGGTTCAAGTTCTGGTAGAGTTGCATTCGATATGTCAAAAACTTTCAAAAAGGTGAGTGACAGTGGTCATGATGGTAATAATGATAATAATTATTGTTATTATTTCACTTATTGGCCACTAGGGCTGACATATAGGGGACGATACAGTAGACATAGACAGTGGGGATTTTACACAGAAGCAATTAGTACAAAAAACAATAACAGTGTATTTCCAACAAAAGAATATATCTATTTCTTTACTACCCACAAGGGGCTAAACACAGAGGGGACAAACAAGGACAGACAAATGGATTAAGTCGATTATATCGACTCCAGTGCGTTACTGGTACTTATTTAATCGATCCCGAAAGGATGAAAGGCAAAGTCGACCTCGGCAGAATTTGAACTCAAAACATAACGGCAGACGAAATACGGCTACGCATTTCGCCCGACGTGCAATGGAAGTTCCCCTTTAGGGTGGGGTGGGGGGTAAACACCTGGAGTTGGCTCGGGTACCCCACCAATCCTGAACCACTCAACACTTCAAGGGCATCTGGCAAGGGCACCCTTCTCCCTCTCAAATTCACTAGCCTACAGGCGCATTATTAGAGTAGGTCCACTCCCACGTGCCATTTTCACTACATTCACCCATCTTGTAGCAAATGTACCGAGAGGTGGCACTTCTCTCTCCACCCTCACCTTCCTTTCCAAGTGAAATTTGAAAAAGTTGATGAGGGATTCGCCGAAGAGAAAAGTGTCTGTCTTCCGTCTTTTCAACCTGGTTCACCATACAACCTCTAATGGGAATGGAAGCACTCCGTCGGTTACTACGATGAGGGTTCCGGTTGATCCGATCAATGGAACAGCCAGCTCGTGAAATTAACGTGTAAGTGGCTGAGCACTCCACAGACACGTGTACCCTAAACATAGTTCTCGGGGATATTCAGCGTGACACAGAGAGTGACAAGGCCGGCCCCTTGAAATACAGGTACAACAGAAACAGGAAGTAAGAGTGAGAGAAAGTTGTGGTGAAAGAGTACAGCAGGGATCACCACCATCCCTGCCGGAGCCTCATGGAGCTTTAGGTGTTTTTCACTCAATAAACATTCACAACGCCCGGTCTGGGAATCGAAACCGCGATCCTACGACCGCGAGTCCGCTGCCCTAACCACTGGGCCATTGCGCCTCCATACAACCTCTAATACTACTGTTATCAGACAGAGGAAAATTGCTTGCTCTTCTGGACCAATGGAAGGTGGCGGATCGATCTTCACTATGGACTCAGCGGATAGCCGGATCCGTACTACACATGATAACAGCTGTTCAACATAACTCCACAAGTCAGTAATGCAAGGACACTGGATGAATTTGAAATCTGTACAGCTGACCTAGATAAGACACGTAGGTTAGGACCCAGGTACTGGAAGCTGAACATGTCATTTCTAGCATGTAAGGCTTACAGGGATCAGGTCAGCAATAATAATAATAATAATAATAATAATAAAAGTCTTTTCTACTAAAGGCACAAGACCTGACAGTTTGGGGGAGGAGGCTGATAGAATGCATCAACCCCAATGCATAACTGATACTTATTTCGTCAACCCCAAAAGGATGAAAGACAAAGTCAATCTAGGTGGAATTTGAACTCAGAACATCAAGTTGGACAAAATGCCACTAAGCATTTTGTTCACCACGGTAATGATTTCACCAGCTCACAACTTTAATAATAATAATAATAATAATAATTATTATCAAACAGATGCTATTGGCTGTTATAGATGATGGAAGCACTCCGTTGGTTACGACGATGAGGGTTCCTGTTGATCCGAATCAACAGAACAGCCTGCTCGTGAAATTAACGTGTAAGTGGCTGAGCACTCCACAGACACGTGCACCCTTAACGTAGTTCTCGGGGAGATTCAGCGTGACACAGAGTGACAAGGTCGGTCCCTTGAAATACAGGTACAACAGAAACAGGAAATAAGAGTGAGAGAAAGTTGTGGTAAAGAGTACAGCAGGGATCACCACCATCCCCTGCCGGAGCCTCGTGGAGCTTTAGGTGTTTTCGCTCAATAAACACTCACAACGCCC
>NC_043004.1:50467527-50515027 GCF_006345805.1 Octopus sinensis | reverse complement strand
AAATGACTGAAACAAGTAAAAGAGTAAAAGAGTAAAGAGTATAGGATAGCTGCAAGAGGCTGAATCTGATCAAATGGAACGAAAAAAAAAAGCTAAAACAGATAGAATATTTGGACCATATGGTTAGTGCAAATGCTAAAAGATTAAGTCAAGTTACATATTTCAGTCAACACACCTTAGAAAATCTACTATGTGATTACAATGGAAACCAAATTCTTGAATCACATTAGCTATAAATGTGACTGGTTAGAAATAACAACCAAATCTCCCTCAAATAACTTCTTAGTATCTTTAAAAATTAAAGCTACATTATATAATGTATAACTGGAGAGATTATTTTTGAGTAAAAATTGGACGGAACATCTTTGATCATAAGTCTACTTGATCAGAAATGAGCCAGCAACAACTACAACACTTCTCCTCTCAGACAAATGGCTATATATTTGATTTATTTACAGCTTGGCTTTATCGACTTTGGGAATTGCTGAAGCATGATGGCTTATTGGTCATTACTTCTAAAGACACCACATGGACAGCAGCTGAGTTACAGCAGTACCTACAGCCCAGGTAAGAATTGTTATATACTAGCAGATAACCCGGCCTTGCTCGGGATTAAAATAACATAGTGTTTTTTATTATTTTACTTGTTTCAGTCATGTGACTGTGACTATGCAGGAGCACCGCCTTTGGTCGAGCAACTCAACCCCAAGATTTATTCTTTGTAAGCCTAGTACTTATTCAATCGGTCTCTTTTGCCGAACCGCTAAGTTATGGACATGTAAGCACACCAGCATCAGTTGTCAAGCGATGTTGGGGGGGACAAACGCAGACACACAAACACACACACCACACACACACACACACACACACACACACACATATCATCATCATCATCATCATCATCGTTTAACGTCCGCTTTCCATGCTAGCATGGGTTGGACGGTTCAACTGGGGTCTGGCAAGCCCGAAGGCTGCACCAGGCCAGTCAGATCTGGCAGTGTTTCTACAGCTGGATGCCCTTCCTAACGCCAACCACTCCGAGAGTGTAGTGGGTGATTTTATGTGCCACCGACACAGGTGCCAGACGAGGCTGGCAGACGGCCACGCTCGGATGGTGTTTTTTATGTGCCACCGACACAGGTGCCAGACGAGGCTGGCTGACGGCCACGCTCGGATGGTGTTTTCTTATGTGTCACCGACACAGGTGCCAGACGGGGCTGGCGGACGGCCACGCTCGGATGGTGTTTGTTATGTGCCCTCAGCACGGAGGCCAGTCGTTGCGGTACTGGCTACGATCACGTTCGGATGGCTTTCTTATGTGCCACCGGCACTGGTACCACAAGGATACAAATTCCATTGATGTTCATCTATTTTGATTTGGTTCGATTTGATTTGATTTGATTCGATTCGATTCTCACTTGCCTCAACAGGTCTTCACAAGTGTCACAAGAAGGAAGGTATGCACAGGTGGACTGACTACGTCCCAGGTAGGGGCCACGGATTATGGCTTCACTAGTCTTGCCGGGTCTTCTCACGCACAGCATACTTCCATAGGTCTCGGTCTCTAGTCATTTCCATGGTGAGACCTAACGTCCGAAGGTCGTGCTTCACCACTTCGTCCCAGGTTTTCCTGGGTCTACCTCTTCCACGGGTTCCCTCAACTGCTAGGGATTGGCACTTCTCACACACCTATCTTCATCCATTCTCGCCACATGACCATACCAGCGCAATCGTCTCTCTTGCACACAACAACTGATGCTTCTTAGGTACAACATTTCTCTCAAGGTACTAACGCTCTGTCGAGTAAGTACACTGACATTACACATCCATCGGAGCATACTGGCTTCGTTCCTCACAAGCTTACGCATGTCCTCAGCAGTCACGGCCCATGTTTCACTGCCATGTAGCATAGCTGTTCGTACACATGCATCATACAGTCTGCCTTTTACTCTGAGCGAGAGGCCTTTAGTCACCAGCAGAGGTAAGAGCTCCCTAAACTTTGCCCAGGCTATTCTTATTCTAGCAGTTACACTTTCAGCGCACCCGCCCCCCACTACTGACTTGGTCACCTAGATAGCGGAAGCTATCAACTACTTCTAGTTTTTCCCCCCGGAAAGTGACGTAAGTTGTTTTCTGCAGATTTTCGGAGGTCAATGCTCCAGAGCATCTGCCACATACAAAAACTATCTTCCCAGTTAGCCTACCTTTGACATTGCTGCACCTCTTATGTGTCCATAGCTTACACTGGGTACATCTTATAGAGTTTCTACCTACACCTTTTCTACAGATCGAGCAGGGCCATCTTCCTGAGGATATTTGTGGATTTTCTAACTTTCTACTTATTAGTACTTTGGTTTTAGCTAGGTTGACTCTAAGGCCCCTCGATTCTAAACCCTCCTTCCACACCTGGAACTTCTCCAGTTCTGATAGTGACTCAGCGATTAGAGCGAGGTCGTCAGCATAGAGGAGCTCCCAGGGGCAACCTGTCTTGAATTCCTCCACAATTGCCTGGAGGACTATGATAAATAGGAGGGGGCTGAGTACTGAACCCTGGTGGACCCCAACCTCTACCTTGAATTCTTCTGTGTACATGCTGCCAACTCTAACCTTACTTACGGCATCTCTGTACATGGCTTGCACAGCCCTCACCAGCCATTCATCTATCCCTAGTTTCCTCATTGACCACCAGATGAGGGATCGGGGGACCCTATCAAAGGCTTTCTCCATGTCAACGAAAGCCAGGTACAGGGGCTTATCTTTGGTTAGGTATTTCTCCTGCAGCTGCCTTACCAGGAATATAGCATCAGTGGTGCTTTTCCCTGGGACAAACCAAACTGCATCTCATCTAAACTAACTCTCTCTCTAATTAGTTGGGCTATGACCCTCTCCGTAACCTTCATTACTGATCCAACAGCTTGATACCTCTGTAATTATTTGTATCCAGGGCATCACCTTTACCTTTGTAGCAGTTGACTAGTATGCTGCTACACCAGTCATTGGGTATGACTCCTTCGTGTATCACCTGGTTGACTATACGGGTGACTAGGTTATAGCCGACACTGCCAGATATTTTGAGCATCTCTGCAGTAATTCCTGATGGGCCTGGGGCTTTCCCTGTCTTCATGCTTCTAATTGCCTTAGCTACCACGGAACTATCAACTCGGATAGCTGGTCCCTCTGTTGGGTCAACATTCGGCAGACTCTCTTTATCCCATTCATTTTCTTTATTCAGCAACCTTTCATAGTGGCATCTCCAAACCTCTCTCTTTGCATCCTCATTTAGCGCAAGTGAATCATCATCCATGCGAACACACTTCTCTCTACCACATCACAATTCTCTCTCACACACTGTCTTGCAACACGAAATACCTCAAGTCTTTCATCCTCACGGCTCAGAACATTGGCAAATTTTTTCTTATCCGCTTCCCTCTGGCTAAATAAACCTGTCTCCTAGCTTCCCTTTTGGCTGTCTGATACAATCCCTGCTACCACCGTTCTTCCAGTCCTTCCAAGCCTGTCTCTTTTGTCTAATAGCCCTGTCAACCACAGTGTTCCACCACCATGTTACTCTGGGTCGAGATGGTACTTTGCTCCATCCACAGATCTGGTCAGTGGCTGTCAGCAGATTGTCCCGTAGGAATCTCCAGTTGTCTTCCACATTAAGTGAAGCTATATCCCCTTCTATTTCGTCAGAGGCTTCGAGTAGTATGTCTCTAAATCTCTGTCCATTTGCAGGATCTTTAAGCTTCCAGACCCTTCTCCTCCAAGCTGGTCTTCTTCTGGGCAACCATTTAGCTCTGATCCTGAAGAGTCGCTAACTACTAATCTATGTTGGGGAGTACATTCTTCGCCTGGGAAGGTTTTGGCATTTATAATCAGCCCTCTTTCCCTTTTTCTGGCAAGGATGTAGTCAATCTGGCTGGTGTGTCTGCCAGAACGGTAGGTGACTAGGTGAGAGGTGGGTTTCCTGAAGTGGGTATTGCAGACCATAAGGTCATTTGCATCGCAGAACTCCAGCAGCCTGGTTCCTTCCTCATTTCGAGAGCCAAAACCGTAGCCTCCATGGACGCCATGGAAGCCCCCAACATGTCGTCCAACATGTCCATTGAAATCACCTGCTACGAAGAGAAGGTCACTGTCATTTGTCAATGAGTAGTCCGCAATAGGGTGTCATAGAATTGGTCTTTTTGTCCTTCCGGTAGCCCTGGTTGAGGGGCATATGCCGAGATGATGGTAGCTGTCCTATGGTGAAGAACTAATCTAATTTTAATTACTCTGTCACTTACTCTGACTACCTCGATTACCTTACCTACCCATTTCTCCGCAAGAAGTATACCCACGCCCCCGACTCCGTCAGTGTTCCCTGCCCAGAAAATCTTGTACCTGTATATATATATATATACGATGGGCTTCTTTCAGTTTCCGTCAACCAAATCCACTCACAAGGCTTTGGTCAGCCTGAGGCTATAGTAGAAGACACTTGCCCAAGGTGCCATGCAGTGGGACTGAACCCGAAACCATGTGGTTGGTAAGCAAGCTACTTACCACATAATACATATATATATGTCCATATATATATATATAATATATATATACACATATATATATATATATCCATATATATATATATATATATATATATATCCATATATATATATATATATTATATATTATATATATATATCCATATATATATATATCCAGTGTGCATACTCAACAGAGTGTGAGTACCTTGAGAGAAAAGTTGGACTTGTGCAAGAGAGACGACGCTTTGGTATGGTCATCTGGTGAGAATGGATGAGGATAGCTGTGTGAAAAAGTGCCATACCCTAGCCGTTGAGGGAACCTGTGGAAAAGGTAGACCCAGGAAGACCTGGGATGAAGTGGTGAAGCATGACCTTTGAACATTAGGCCTCACCAAGAAAATGACTAGCGACCGAGACCTTTGGAAATATGCTGTGCTCGAGAAGACCCGGCAAGCTAAATGAGACCATAACCCATGGCCTATGCCAGGAGCATAACCAGCCCGCTTATGCATAGCTTTTCCTTCTTTGGTCACTAAACTTTGCTTGCAAAGACCTGTTGTAGCAAGTGAAATCAAAATCAAAATCAAATCAAAATCAAAATCATTTCGATCACTGGCATCCGTGCTAGCAGGGTGCAAAGAGCACCATACTAGTGTGATCATTGACAGAGAGGCTATTCGAGTATGATCGTTACCAGCGTCGCCTTACTGGCACTTATGCCTGTGCTTGTAGGGTGCCTAGAACACCATCCGAGCGTGATCATTGTGATCGTTGCCAGAGCAGCCAACTGGCTTCCATACCCGTGGCATGTAAAAGGGCACCATTCGAGCATGATCATTACCAACGTCACTTCACTGGCACCTGTGTCAGTGGCACGTGTAAAAAGATTCGAGCGAGGTCATTGCCAGTACCGCCTGACTGACCCCCGTGCTGGTGGCATGTAAAAAGCACCCACTACACTCTTGGAGTGGTTGGCGTTAGGAAGGGCATCCAGCAGTAGAAACTCTGCCAGATCAAGACTGGAGCCTGGTGCAGCCATCTAGTTACCAGCCCCCAGTCAAAACCATCCAACCCATGCTAGCATGGAAAACGGACGTTAAACGATGATGATGATGATGATATATATATATATATATATATGTGTGTGTGTGTGTGTGTATGTGTACATAGATATATATATATATATATATATATAACTTAGAAGAAATGAGGTACTCAGAAAATCGGATGGTTTATATTTACAGATGTTTATTCATATATTACATTTTTTATACATCATATAACTTAGATCATGTATTAGAGCTTTCTCCCATTCTATTGAGGTTTTCAAATCAAACTAAGTTCTTGTGTGAAAAGTTTTGACCATTTTATAGTGGTATTGAGTTTGTAGTGGTGGGGAGGAATGATGGTGGAAGCACTCCGTCGGTTCCGACGACGAGGGTTCCGGTTGATCCAATCAACGGAACAGCCTGCTCGTGAAATTAACATGTAAATGGCTGAGCACTCCACAGACACGTGTACCCTTAACGTAGTTCTCGGGGATATTCAACGTGACACAGATAGTGACAAGGCCGGCCCTTTGAAATACAGGTACAACAGAAACAGGAAGTAAGAGTGAGAGAAAGTTGTGGTGAAAGAGTACAGCAGGGATCACCACCATCCCCTGCCGGAGCCTCATGGAGCTTTAGGTGTTTTCGCTCAATAAACACTCACAACGCCCGGTCGGGGAATCGAAACCGCGATCCTACAACCGCGAGTCCACTGCCCTAACCACTGGGCCATTGCGAGGAGAAAGTGAGAGAGAGAGAGAGCATGTGTGTGTGTGTGTGTGTGTGTGTGTGTGTGTGTGTGTGTGTGTGTTTGTATTTGGAATGAGTGCTAAAGAAGAAGAGGGAAAGGGAGAGGGAAGAAGAAGCAGAAAATAATTTTTTTGCTCTGCTGGACAGCATGCTTACTCCAAGGGGGTGTCTAAGATCTTGGGGGAAAAGAATTTCAGTTTTGACCAATTCATAGTGTTATTGAGTGTGTGGTGGCAGGGAGGTAGACCATAAATTATATTTCTTTTTCTCATTGTGTGTGTGTGTGTGTGTTTAATAAGGGATGGTCAAATGGTTTTTTTGGGGTTTAGAGAAGAAGAATTCTTTTTATGATTTTTTTGTGGAGGTGTGTGTGTGTGTGTGTGTGTGTGTGTGTGTGTGTGTCTGTGTGTGTGTGTCTGTGTGTGTGTGCATGTGTGTGGGGGTGTCTGTGAGTTTGGAGAAGGGAAGAAAGGAGAAGAGGAAAAAAAAGGAAGGAGAAATAATTGTGTTGATATTTATACCACTATATATACATACATATACATAAAACATTAGAAAAAAACCACCTTTTATCAACTCAAAATGAATAATTAAATTACACCATCCAGAAAATTACATATCATAGAAAATTTAAAATCAAAATGACAATTAAAAAGTAAAGATTAAGTAAATTACAAAAATAACACAATGCATACAATAGGTAAAATATATATATATATATATATATATATATATATATACACATATACTAAATGCTCCACTATATTAAATTGTAAATTGAAAGATTTGTCCTTCAATGTATGATGAGTAAAATTTCATAAAGTCCATACTTGAAAAAGAGACTCTCTTGTGTTGAAGTTACAAATGACAGAATACAAACTGACAACTACTGAGTCTGTTGTGTGATCTTCAATTGATTTAGTCTAATATCTCACTGATTAAATAAATATTAAGTTTTATCATACAGGAGCAACTGGTTCCACAAATTAAAGTGAAATGGTTTCATTCAAATATTAGGATAGCCTTTGTTCAATGTTGCATTTTCAAAAACCAAAGCATATGTGTAGAACTGTGTGTGTGTGTTTAATACAGTTTACTTAGCAAATTTGGTCCTTCATCTGGTACAGCTTATTATAGAGATATTTTCAGCCATTAATATTTGATCAACAAAAATTTATGAAACGCTTCTATGTACTTCCTACTGAGGAAATGGAACACATAAGCACAAAAATAGAGGGCATTAAATGCTTGATTTTAAAACCAATATAATTGAATTTTGATTGAACTTCATCCAAGTTTAGCTTAATTCTTGCGTGCATAGAACGCACGAGCCGGGCAATACTGCTAGTATATATATATATATATATATTATTTATATTATTATATTATCAAACACCACACATCCATTTCCAAGTAAGGTTTATATATATATATTATATATATATATATATATATATATATATATATATATATATATATGTATATAACTCTTTTACTCTGTTACTTGTTTCAGTCATTTTGACTGTGGCCATACTGAAGCACCAACTTTTAGTTGAAGAAATCGACCCCTGAACATATTCTTTGTAAGCCTGGTGCTTATTCTATGGATATATTCTGCTGAACTACTTATATTATTTTTCATATACATGTACTTAAATATATATATATTTAAAAGTGAATTTTTTTACTCCATAGATTGAAGATTCTTTCTGAAGAATTTTGCGATTACGACTCCAAAGATGGAAGTTCCACAGGGGCTGTATCAATTTGGTGCTTAAATTCAGACAGTGATGGAAACATCCAGGTGTCTTAATTGTTCAATATTCAATAAAAATTAACATTTCAGATGAAAATAAAATTACACACATATACATACATAGACGTATATACAGTATACACAAGTTGCAAATACAATATTTTATCTATATATAATGTGCATGGTTATTACGACAGATATACATATATATTTTTTTTTATGTTTGTTCATATTTATATACAATATGCTTGATTGATAAATTCATTGCATGAAAGTCTATGTTTATGAGTCACATATGTAGCTTTACTGCTGATCAAAAAATATGTATACAGCATATATATGACTTTTGAAGAGGTTGCAATAAGCAATGAAAATTTTAGAAACACTAAGTAAGTAAATGAGTGGAAATCAAACCAGTGAGTGTGTTAATGAATAAGGCATTAAAACAGAATGACTCTCCCCATACACAGTAATATAAGCTTCAACACACAAATTCACATAAAGAATCTTGCAAACCAAATACCAAAACGAAATATATATATATATATATATATATATATATATATATATATATACACATATTATTCTGACAATGCATGATTGTTGTAAATGAGTGTCACCGTCATATAAGCAGTGACTCCCATCTCAAATCCTCTGGGAAAATTTCTTCAGCCATGGAGAAACACAACCTGGCTTGGAAACAGGTGCAGGTTGGTGACAGGAGAAACATCCAGCTACAAAAAAGATCTACCTCAATGAATTCCACCAACACAAATTAACAGTGGACAATAAAACAGTGAAGATGATGATGATGAAAATAATTATATATATATGTACATATATAACATATCATATAATATAATATGATGTAATATAATACACACACACATATATATGTATACATATATATGTGTGTATGTGTGTGTGTATTATATTATATTACATCATATATTATATATGTTTACTCTTTTACATGTTTCAGTCATTTGACTGCGGCCATGCTGGAGCACCGCCTTTTTAGTCGAGCAAATCGACCCCGGGACTTATTCTTTGTAAGCCCAGTACTTATTCTATCGGTCTCTTTTGCCGAACCGCTAAGTGACGGGGACATAAACACACCAGCATCGGTTGTCAAGCAATGCTAGGGGGACAAACACAGACACACACACATATATATACACATATATACGACAGGCTTCTTTCAGTGTCCGTCTACCAAATCCACTCACAAGGTATTGGTCGTCCCGGGGCTATAGCAGAAGACACTTTCCCAAGATGCCACGCAGTGGGACTGAATCCGGAACCATGTGGTTGGTTAGCAAGCTACTTACCACACAACCCTATATATATATATAATTATCATCATCATCATCATCATCATCATCATCATCATCATCACTGTTTTATTGTCCACTGTTAATTTGTGTTGATGGAATTCATTGAGTTAGATTTTTTTTGTAGCTAGATGCTTCTCCTGTCACCAACCTGCACCTATTTCCAACCAGGTTGTGTTTCTCCACGGCTGAAAAATATTTCACAGAGGATTTGAGATGGGAGTCACTGCTTATATGACGGTGACACTCATTTACAATTATTATGCAGTGTCAGAATAATCACACACACACACACATTTTTCCTTGTTTTTCTTCCCTTTTTCCTTGTTCATTATCTGCCTTGCAAGTTACTTTGGCAACCTCACAAGTGCTAGTGGTATGAAGTAAATCACACAGTACATATTGTATCAGAAAGGTAACAGAAAGGGCATCCAGCTATAGAAATCATACCAGAGCAAACACTGGAATTTGGCACAGCCCTGCTGTCAAACCAGCCAACCCATGCCAGTATGGAAAATTAACATTACATGATCATGATGATGATACAATTGCATATATACACATATGCGCATTTTGACTAATTTTTCAATATTTCTTTTAAAAAAGGGTCACCATTTTTATACTTTTATCATTTTAATATATTATCCCTTTTATGCAACATTATCACTTTAATAGCACAATATCAATTCAATGCATATCACTCTAATACAGTTGGCTCCCAAGCATTTTCGAGCTGCTGTCCCCTTTGCAATCAGGTCACATTCCTAGCAACCTTTCTCCAGCTCACCACCACAAACGTAGACCACTTTCTGCAGCAAATTCAAAACAACAGTATTTCACAAATAAAACTTAACCCAAATGAACCCGTTATTTTGTTGTTTTTACAGCCATCACCCCCTTTTGGCCACCCCATTATCACCCCCACTTTTCTTCAATTGTTCCCATGGATCTTTCCACTGCCCCAGGTGGGGCAGTAATGGCCACTTTAGGAATCATTGTTTTAATACATTATCACTTTAATACTACATTAAGATACCTTCATTTTACAAAAAGTTTCTTAAAAGTACCATCTAAATCAATATTTCTGTTATATTCTAAGGCAGTGAGTTGGCATTCTGGGCAAAATGCTTAGTAGCATTTAGTTCTGAGTTCAAATTCTGCTGAGATTGGTGTTGCTGCTGCTGTTGTTGTTGTGCTTGTCCATCTTCAAAATCTGCTTGCGTGTTTATTGCTTCATTTGTATATTCAAAAAACAGACTTTGTTGATGTTGCTGTGTTTTTTGTTATTATGCTGACCAGGTTTTAGAAAGACTGGTCAAGTAATTATGGTTGCTTTAAACAGCATTTACCCCGTCTTCCTCCTGCTACCATTATTGTGAATATGAGTTGTTGTAATGGCAACAACAGTAGCAACAATGGGAAAATCCAAATTTGCCATCAAGATGTAGGACAAGATACTGTGATAGCCTGGGCTTCCGAGGCCCACAGTTCTTCAATATCTTCCCGAAGAACCTAAGAGACATGCATGGGGTGGACGCAGATGTCTTTAAAATGAAACTGGATCTCTTCTTGTCAGGTATCCCAGATGAACCAACTTCACGGCAGGAGGTGCAGATGAGGGCAGCTGCATCGAACTCTCTCATGCACCAAATAGCAATTGCTAAAAAGCACTCGTGAAGTAAAATCATGTAGCAACACCAAATGGCGGTGCCCCAGCATGGCCACAGCTTGTGAGCTGAAACTAGATAAATAAATAAAAATAAATAAAATAAAATCACTAGAGAACAGTGGTGGAAGTAACACCTGACCACCATGAATATTAGTAACACTGCTGCAGCTAGAAACATTAAGGGCAATATCCGTATCAATGACAAACAGAGTAGAGATGCAAGCATTGAAAGAAACACTGTCATCAACAGAATTAAAACTAATACCATTAACAATGCTAACACCACAACTAGCAAATCAATGAGTCAATTTCTCTATTGTTGCAGGATTTAACCCTCTGGTGTTTAAGCCGGCCATATCCGGCCCAAATATCCTACATGTTTTACATTCAAACTGGCCATATCTGGCCCCTCACACCTAACCTACATTGACATTCTAAGAATAAACTGTCACACCATTGAAACTTCAAAGCTGTAAGATAATGTATGATTAATTCAAAACAATTTAAGTGAAAAATGTATTACATTTAACAGAGTAATCTGAACACCAAAGGGTTAAAGAACGTTAAAAAAGTTCCCAAGTAAAATTGGGAGGACTTTATCCTTAACTGTGCCTCAGTAGATTCAGGAAACCCAGAAGAAAACAATACTAAATAAACATAAAGCATTGAAGTTCAGACAAATCAAGTGAGTGACACAAGCTCAACTTGAAAAGTGTCTGAAGCCAATCGAGAGTATCAAAATTTGTCCCTTCAGAGAGAAGGTTTAGCATAATTAAAGTGAGATTTCTAAAGTGGAGGGGAAAGGCAGGGAATACTCAGTAACACCCCTACAGGCAATGAACTTATCATGTTGACCTACACATCAGAATAGTTGTGAAAATAATGGCAGTTAATATACTACCTGAAATTGATATCTGCTGGCTGGCTGGTAGTAATTGTCTTGCTAGATATGGAAGGGAAAATGGACATATTGCAAATTCATAGTCTATAGAAAGAAAGTTGGTTGGACATAGGGATGGAGGTATTGATCCAAATAGATCAAGAAAGAATGGAAGCCATCTCTGACCTGTTCAATGTCCTAGATTGCTTTCAACTGTTCATGTCAGTTGAGGACAGAAAGCCAAGGCGTTACTTATGTGGTGACACAAACCATCTCAGTAAAGGAGAGAAGAAAGACCTCCTTGCAAAAACTACTGCTGACACCACTGCCTTATCAGCAACAACACCAATAATAAAATTAGTAGCATCAACAGCAGAAATACCATCTAAAAAGAAAAGCAATGGAAATTTTACATCAACAGCAGCTGACTCTAACACCACAGCCCAGGAGAACATCACCAGTGTCTGCCAACACAACCTAAAGAGACCCTCTCCACAACAGTCCACTAGAGCACAAGCACACACATGGACACACTCAGGCATACCTTTCTCCCTCTACCACAGGCTTTGACTTTGAAAACTTGCTGTGCAACAAAGTCAAGTTGGAAGATTCACAAGAATGGATCTTCATTGGGGATAAAGTGAAAGAAATATAAGAATAAACAACGTTGCTTCAGCAAAAAGGCCAACAGATTAGAGGAGGAGATACAGAACCCAACAAACACTCACACACCCATACCACCAACAGCAACACAACCACCACCACCACCACTAATGCTACACCTACAATAACACAGCCACCACTACCACAATCAACTCTACTAATATTACCACTCCTATCACTACCACACCAACAACAACACAAACACTCCTACCACTACCACCATCATCACACCCATTACAACCACTACTAACATCACCATTATCACAACCATCATTACCACCATGCCAACAACAGGAACATACCCAAACACAACAACAGAACACAAATAAAGCCCCAGCTGTTACCACTTGTTAGCAAAAACAACAGTGTATTTATGGAATATGTGAAATTGTTTAAAACTAAAATACAAACAGGAGAGGTTGGGTTCAACAACCACAAATAGCACACACAAAAATAAAACATACCACATAGTAACAAAGCCTGGATCAGAAGGAGTGGAAGTGATGTTCTGGAAGGGTTTCAATCTTGAGATAGGGACAATCTTCTTCAACCTAGATGGTAAGTCCTGGATGTGTGCAATAGCCAAGATGGTACTTTCAGATCAGTGGCTGTCCATACTTTGAGAGGGGTCTAGATTTCTAAAGGCATCTGGAAGTGCCCTTTGGAATGCCACACTCTTTTGTACTAGTAGGCAACTGGAACAGCATCTTGACGGGATTGTGTCGGCTAGCTGATAGAAGGGTGGCAAAAACCTTGCAAACCTGTTTAAACATTTCCAATTGCCAGGCAAGTGCTGACTAGATTTCCTGAATGTACCAGTGTGCTCATGGGGTTGTCACATTGAGTCATCTAGATCATATCTAGATAGGGTATTTGTTAGATCAGTAAACAAGAAAAGAGTAAAATATCCACAGTTTCAACTGGTTGGCTACACAGTCCATTATTTTGTGATCAGTATGATCAACTTAGATAGAACTCATAGACCTGGACCCAGCTGAAAGCTGAACATTTTATTTCTGGTGCATAAAGCTGACAGAGATTATAGTAGAATTATAGTTAAGTGTCAGTTCACAAGAGCAATTAACAACTGATGGTGAGGTACACTAAAGAAGGACATTTAATATAGAATTTGTATGCTTTAGTAGAGAGATAATGGTAGAGAAAATAAATTAGAGAGGGATTAGTGAGTAAATTAGAAGTGGTGATTAAGAAAAGTACCATGACCCAAATGCTAATGGTGAAAATGGTTCTTCATCATTCCTTCAAAGTAAAACATGAAGGGTGCATTGACACAGCTGAGATTCATGTTCTAAGACACAAAGGAATGAAAGCCATTTAATAGTAATGAGTGTCTGAAGTGTAATGAAGTAACAAAGCCACAATTTGGTGTTTGATGGTCAGGATGGGTGAAGGCTATTCAATTACAAGATGTGTGTGATTTTCCAGAGGCACTTTGCACAAATGTTTGGAGTGAAGAGTAGGATAGAAGTGGTAGAGAATTTAAATACATACCTCAAGATCTTGCTGTGAATTCCAGCAGAGACATGAAATGTTGCAGAAAGTCAATAACTGTAACTAAGGTACAAGTCATTGTATAAGGCACAGATTGCTTGGTCTGGATGGTTTGCTCAGCAAGTTTAATACATGAATGCCAATTTTGAAAGCTGACATCTTGGCAATCTTCTACTGCAACTGGTAACAGAACAAGCTATCGCTCATTTTGTAAACTTAGGTGATGAGGAAAGATAGGAACAAGGGGGACATAATCATTAACTCCCAACCCATAGCTCTTCTGGGTATATGTCTACACTTTCACAATCCAATCTATGCATGAAGATAGTCACGAGTGGCTGAAGTGCAATGAACTAACAAAGCCACAATTTGGTCTTTGATGGTAGAGAAAATAGAGTAGAGGTAAATCAAAAGTCGTGATTGGGACAAGCACCACAATCCATATGCTTGTGGTGGGGATGGCTCTTGATCTTTCTTCAAAGGAAAACATGAAGGATGTATTAATAGATCTAAAGTTCATGCTCAAAGACACATTATTTCTCTCCTAAAACTTACCATGCAGAAAGGGCCAGATAGAAAATCTGGCTTTGATGGAGATTTGATCAACTTGGATCGATCAAAAGCTCTAAATATGGCTGATTATTGCTATATTTTTCCTGTTCTCAAGGAAGTTGGTTTCAATATTGTCTTTAAGGATGGCACTGCTTCAATGTACAGCAACATCTTCTTGGCAGTCAAAGTAAATGGCCATGTATCGGAACTGTTCCAGATCATGCTCTCAGTTCATCATGAATGTTTCTCCCATCTTTTCTGAATGTACTGACTCATGAAACACTACTGCAGAAATTGAAGATATTGAGGAACAACTTGTTCAAACTCACACGTAGAAGAGCCATGTAGTTATATAGGGACGATGTTACCATAATGGTATCTGATATGATGGAAATCAAGGCAATTAACAATGTTGTAAAGGAATATGAAACTTTGACAGGAGTAGAAATTAACCTGGATAAGTTGATGAGCTTACAGCTATGGACCTGGATAGGCAAGTTCATGCTGCCATTCACCATCACAGGGTGTTGCACAGAGAGTCCCATAAAGTTGCTTGGAGCTGGTTCAATCCAGTCTTCCAGATGAATAGAAACTGAGACTAGGTTATAAACAAGGTGTTCAATTGAGAAAAAGATATCTTTCACTAGAGAGAAAGATATCCTTGAAAGATCAGAGGCAGTGAACCCATATATCACTTCCATCACTGCTGAGTTTGGTTATGTTTCTCATCTGATCAAGTTGGAACGGATGCTATTTCATTTCTTGTGGAATGGAGGTGTTCCACTGGTTAAGTGCTCCATCTGCTTTCAACATCCTCGGGACAGAAGGCTCAACATGTTGTAAATGCACATAGGCTGTGGCATCTACATGGATTCCAAGATGATAGGCAATGTGGTCACCCTTTATTAGGTACATTTTTACACAGAATATCTCACTGACAGAACTGTAGTCCTATGTCAAGCAATAGCTAAGGGCTAATTACTCCATTTTTGAAATCAGTTGAATCTAAATAAATATCTAGCAAGTACTGAATTATATTATTCATTTGGTTAAATGGACCAACACTGATAATACTGAAATATTTTGGTTAAATTTAAAAAAATTAAAGATGTTACTGGCGTAAAACCCTTTCAGAAATATTCCAAAATTTGTTCTCAATCGTTTAATAATATTTAACCCTTTAGCATTTAAACCAGCAACATCCAGCCAAAATAGGCCTCCTGTTTTATGTTCAAACTGGCCTGATCCATCCTCTCACACCTATCCTACAATGTCATTCGAAAAATAGACAGGCGCAGGAGTGGCTGTGTGGTAAGTAGTTTGCTAACCAGCCACATGGTTCCGGGTTCAGTCCCACTGCGTGGCATCTTGGGCAAGTGTCTTCTGCCATAGCCCCGGGCCGACCAATGCCTTGTGAGTGGATTTGGTAGACGGAAACTGAAAGAAGCCTGTCGTATATATATATATATATATATATATATATATGTGTGTGTGTGTGTGTGTTTGTCCCCCTAGCATTGCTTGACAACCGATGCTGGTGTGTTTACATTCCCGTCACTTAGCGGTTCGGCAAAAGAGACCGATAGAATAAGTACTGGGCTTACAAAGAATAAGTCCCGGGGTCGATTTGCTCGACTAAAGGCGGTGCTCCAGCATGGCCGCAGTCAAATGACTGAAACAAGTAAAAGAGTAAAAGATTAAAAGCATCATCAACACTCAAAGCTATGAGACAATACATGATTAATTCAAAACAATAAGAACAAATAAGCTCTACATTTGGCAGAGTAATTAAAATGCTAACGGGTTAATTCAAATGCTGGAATAGAAGGGTTATTCAGCAACATGAATAGCATCAAAGCAAAGTTGAAAAAGATTTGCAACATCCAATGCTCGAAGCTGTTCTCTCAGTAAAGTATGGCTCAAAACAATGAGAAATGCAATAAAGATTATTGCTTACTTCAAGTAACACTCTCTCTTTTACTCTTTTACTTGGTTCAGTCATATGACTGCGGCCATGCTGGAGCACCGCCTTTAATCGAGCAACTCGACCCCGGGACTTATTCTTTTTTGTAAGCCCAGTACTTATTCAATCAATAATAATAATAATAATAATAATTGTGTACAGTGCTCAGGTGCACTACAACTCATCTAAAGTGTATATATAATCAGGTGTAGTTTCGGCGGATTTCGGAAAGCATGAGGGCCTTAAAGGATGCAGTGTCATGGCAGTCAACAACTGACGCAGGCAGTTTATTCCATGCTTCAGCAACTCTTTTGTCGAACCGCTAAGTAACGGGGACATAAACACACCAGCATCGGTTGTCAAGCAATGCTAGGGGGACAAACACAGACACACAAACACATACATATATATACATATATACGACGGACTTCTTTCAGTTTCCGTCTACCAAATCCACTCACAAGGCTTTAGTCGGCCCAGGGCTATAGTAGAAGACACTTGCCCAAGGTGCCACGCAGTGGGACTGAACCTGGAACTGTATGATTGGTAAACAAGCTACTTACCACACAGCCACTCCTGCGCCTATATAAAATTAACATAATGGATGCATATTTAACTAAGAAACAAGGTAGAGCAGTGCTGGAAACACTGAAGGATTCAACAATTTAGCAGATTTGTTAGATGCTGCTTTAGGTATATAAATAAACATTTAATTTCTGTCCATCTTTTAAAATAATGTAAGTAGCTATCTTTATTTGTTTTTTCTCATTTCTAAGCATTTTAGTAATTTTTTTCCAATAATTTTCATTTGGTAAACTGGTAGCTTTTGATATGACAGGAAATTTGGCTATTATTTCTAGCTGGTTGAGCAACCACATACTGATATAAATAAGTACCAGATGTTGTTCATATTAGTTCAGATCAAGCAGATTCCAGTCATGACTATCTAGTCCAGTGGTTCTCAACTGGGGTCCATATAAGATTTTTGGGTATCCACATAACAAAAGAGTAATCCGGGGATCCACAGCAGTATTTTAAGGGCCCCTGAAAAAATGTTGCTTTAAATGTATGTATTGCCATAAACTGCTATAAAACTAGTTTTTAAACATGGAATGGTTAGAGGTGTCCACCAGAATAAAATAGTACTCAAAGGGGTCCATAGATAAAAAAATGGTTTAGAATCCCAGATCTATTCTTTTAATTGTACTAAGGTAGAATCAATACCCTCCCTTCCTGTTGTAGCTTTGTGTCAAAGCCCATAAATCACTAAGTTTCATTTCTAATTTCAAATCCTAGTGAGGTTAACTTGGTTTTCCCTCCTTCCAAACACTATAAAATACAGTAACTTTAATACTGTGTATGATTTCGCCGTAGAAACATTGCCAGATCAGACTGGGCCTGGTGCAGCCTTCTGGCTTCCCAGACCCCAGTTGAACCGTCCAACCCATGCCAGCATGGAAAGCGGACGCTAAACGATGATGATGATGATGATGATAATCCAGTGGTTCTCAATCAGGGTCCAAATAAGAGTTTGGGGGGTCCACAAAACAAATAGTATTTTAAGGGCACCTGAAAAAATTTCACTTTAGGTGTACATTTTTTTATGTATTGCATGAAATATTTAGGTTTCTTTCTCTAACATTTTACATAGTACAACCTACACAAGTTAATATGTGGAATACAAAATAGGAATTCTGAAAAGAGGTTTCTATAAAACTAGTTTTTTGATATCGCATGACTTTGGGGGTCCACCAGAATAAAATAACTAAAGGGGTCCATAGACAGATAATAGTTGAGAACCCCTTCACATAGATGTGAATGGAACTATGAAAGAAGAATAAGTTAAATAAAGACAAAGTATCGGGGGGACCCTCTTCGTTCACAACACTGACCATGGGATTGCACCTAGAAAGTTACCCTCCTAGTCACAAGTCTGGGCAAGGTGGTTTATGGAAGACCAGCAGTCGCCCATGCATACCGGCCTCCCCTCTCCATGCCACCAGTGTTATCCAAAGGAAAGGCAAAGGCCGATACAGCTTGGCACCCATTACGTCGCAACTCATTTCTACAGCTGAGTGAACTGGAGCAACGTGAAATAAAGTGTCTTGCTCAAGAACACAACATGCAGCCCGGTCCGGGATTCAAGCTCACAACCTCACGATCGTAAGCTCGACGCTCTAACCACTGAGCCATGCGCCTTCACTAAAGACAAAGTATGATTAGAACACTAAGTAAGGTCTTTGATTTTGCTGTTATTCTTTCCGCCTTAGCTAAGGCAGCGGTATTGTTTTCTGTCATATTTGTTTGTTTGTTTGTCCATGGACAAGATATCTCTAGAACCACTGGATGGATTCGGATGAAACTTTTAGGGATGTTTGGCCTCATGACTGGCACAAACTGATTAGATTTTGGGATTGATCTGGTACTGGACAAGTATTCCAGATTATTTTTCCTGTTTTTTTTACTTAATTTGTGAGAGCAGCCGGGTTCATTTTCAGTATCCTCATTTGTGAGAGCAGTCGAGTTTATTTCAGATATTCTCATTTTAAAAACCATCTCTGGCTAATCGTTGAGAGGACGTTGGTGTTGCAGACTAACAACTTGTTAGTTTGAGTTCTGGGTTTCGTCATTTTGTACCACGGTTTGGGATTGTTGTTACATGTTGAAGGCTTTCTCTTCGAGACTGTCCATTGTCAAGATGTGACTTTCTGCCACTTTTGAAGACATTGAAAGAATCTCCAACCAGATAGAGATTCCGGGAGAGAGTTCCCTCAAAGTGATTGTTGAGGGATGCCAACCAAATTGTTAAGATTGTGAAATAAGAGGACACATGAAGACGCAATGCCCCAAGCACAAGCCTCCTCATAGTGAGAAGGCTGTGGAGAGGAACCAAGAAGAAGTGGAGACTGGAGTGGCAATTGAAGTGATAACAGATGGAGACAGCAAAAGTGATATGGAGTGCGCCAGGGATATGGAAGATGCAGAGTCGAAGAAAGACAGAACGAAAGCGGCAAGTGAGGGGAGTGACTGGTTTATCAGCCCCAAAAGGAGGAAAAAGGCAAAAACAAGAGAAGACTTTGAAAGACCAGCAACAGAACCAGATAGTACACCCAAAGAACGTAAGGAACCGCCTATATTCAAACATACACAGACAATAGAAACAGAACCAAAGGAGAGAGAATCAGTAGAAGAGACTGAACAGCACGGTTTTAGAAATAGAGCATTCGTAGTGTACTACGAAAAGAATGTAGATGTGGAAAGGAGGATTTCCAAGTGGAAGAGATTAATAAGGGTGAAACTGCCCAGGGAGGATTTCAAGGAGGAACAAAAGTGTGTACTATTGAGTGAAGATAGATACGACACGTTCATAAAAACATATAGAAGGTATATAATTTCACTTGGCAGGCCGGTGTGGTTTCATGCCCTACCACTCGTAATTCAACATAAAGAATTGAAATTTAAAAAAAAATATGGCGTAACTTCGGTATAGGTACCGGATACATTTCAAGAAAGTGTTTTTTTATATATATATATGGGGGGGGGGATAGGGATTGTGTTAGAGTTAGGGGTGGGAGAAAAGGGTTTCTGTTATCTTCAGAAATGTAAACAAAGCCACTTTCGGTACTTACGGTACCTATACCGAAGGATCGCCAAAAATATATACAATATAAAAAAATGAGGAAGTGAACTTTAAAAAAAAATGAGGCAAAAATTGTCCAAAATAATGTCTAAATGTAACCACTCGACCCCTGAAGTCGAGTGGGTATTGCGCATAATTTTATGATTTTCATTCGTTCTTTTTGTTTTTTTTCTTCACTCGATTTCTTTCTGTATTTTTTTTTTTTTTCCGATTATGTGTCTTGTATTGTTTTGTAATGTATAATCTTTATTTTTAGCCCCTTGTGGGTAATACAAAATTGAGGACGTTGGTGTTGCCTTGGCGGAGGCGGA
This sequence comes from Octopus sinensis, assembly GCF_006345805.1. Classification (NCBI taxonomy): domain Eukaryota; kingdom Metazoa; phylum Mollusca; class Cephalopoda; order Octopoda; family Octopodidae; genus Octopus; species Octopus sinensis. The sequence goes on along the minus strand of NC_043004.1, from coordinate 50,494,422 downwards.
GGTTTGCGTTCTCTAATTTTGAATGAAAATATTTATTGGAATGTTCAAAACATTCAAAATAGGGGCGGATGTTTTTTTTTTTTTTTTTACTTTTTTTACAGGAACACACTATATCGAGGGCGGAGATTCCAAATCTGCATTTCAAAATATAGATTTTAATAAGAATTACCAAAGAAGAAAAAAATTCAAAATTTAACCTCCGCTTATAATACGAAACAACATTATAATACAAATCCAAAACCGAAGAAAACACAAACATGAGCAAAAAAAGAAAGAGAAAGCAAAAGGAGATCTGTAATAAAGTAAATATCTTTAAGTTAAAAGCTGTAATACAACGCTAAAGAAATTTCCCGCCAGAAAATTAAAAACCAAAAAGAGGAAGGTACCAAGGGAGATAAGTTATAATTTCCCGCCACAACACGAAGGAAGTTTTGATCCATCTTAATATTTTCTTCATTCACTGTTCGGACCAATAATGTCTACGTTAAGGCATGTTACTTCTCGCATCAACGGCAGTATGATGCCGAAATTTCAAGGACGAAAAGCCTGTTTACTAGGTATTGCTCAAGGAGTTGACAGCAGCGGCTTATCTTTTAAACTGAAAACCTGCGACGATGTAAACGTGTCAGTGTATTTGGCTGAACCATTGAACGAATACGTTGGTGGACTGACGGAGGTGTTTGGTGAAGTGAGTTCGAATTCCAGCATGAACTGCCAAGACTATGTCCTCTTCACTAAGGAACAGACAGATTCTTTTGATATGGAAATGTATAATACTGCAGTGGAGATGATTAGCAAATATTCTGATCATTATAAAGTCGGTGTGTGAACTGAATCACGTAAAGACTCCGTGGTATTTACTTATTGGAGATTTATGAATTTTATTGTACCATTATGTATGTGACAGATTATTGCTATTATTTACCGTGGAGGTCGACTTTACTTTTCACTGTTTTGTTAACATTAATATTTGTCAGGTGCTGGGGCTGATGTAATCAATTATTTCCATCTCCCGGCTCCACTAAATTTGTAGCCTTGTACCTATGCCATAAATATTATTGAAGAGGTTGGAACAGACGCCCGACAGTATCTAGTTTCTTCAACTCACCTTTTTCTTACAAAATATCAAGACTCCGCTAACAATTTTCTGAAAAATTTTCTATGTGAGAATTCATTACTTTATTATTATTATATTGACTGGTCTTAATTGTTGCTATACAACAGAACCTGTAAGAAATAATAATTCTATAACTTCTATCAGAGTTTTTGCAATTTTTTTATTTATACTTGTCATGCATTGCAATGGAAATTATTCACAGTAAAGCATTAATATCCAGAGATGTATAGTTATTGAATGTCAACATTCAAAATAACTTAGTAATTTGTATTATTTTATATTATTTATCTAAATACCTGAGTAATTACTTTGCTTTTAGTCACACCTGCGACTTGGCTACATTTGTTTGTGCTCATGTCCCAGCTATGTATATCCATGACTACATTATCCTCTGTGTCATCCTTTGTAAGAGTGTTTGGTTTGATGGAGATTGGCGATTTCGGTAAATGTGGAAAATGACGGTGTCACGAAATGTGGAATGTTTAAAAATGTTATGGTTTACATGAAATACGAAATGAAAACGAAAATCTGCTTATTGAATGAAGGTGGGAAAATGCTTTAATTTTAAACGCACGTGTATTACAATGAGAAGGGCAAAAACAATATTGAACGTAACTTGTTATACACTCCCCATTTCTTCGAAGTTACTCCGTAATTCTCCACATTTACCATTATTTCTACTTCCAGTGCATCGAAGGGATTATTAATGAAGAGGAACACTTCGTTTGTATTTAAATTTGAAACAGCCAGTAAAGAAGTTACTAAAAACTTATATGAAAGAACATTAAGATCGAAGCTAATTCAACATGCGCTACATTGTTTAAAGATTGGTTGTTCTTTATTATTACTGTTATTTTATCAGCCCATGCATCTCCACATGTTCCTGGGCATTGAGTGTGTCTTTCAGTGTATTATTTTTATTCTGAGAGGCAGCAAAATACGGAGGCCGCCACAGTGAATACTTGGTGAGTGAAATCGGGTCGACGAAGTGCAATAGTTTGTGTCTGTGAGAAACCAGAAACACCGGTGCTTTTTCGACGGAAGTCTCTACGTTATTTGCTATATTTCGGGGTTGCAGACAGTCATTGTTAGCTGTTTATTATGTAGTGAACCATCATCATTGTTCGACCGGGGTCGAGACAATGGAATTTACCATGCTTCGCCAGACTTCACGGTCCATCATGGCATTACGGAGGTCCTGTTGCTGGATGCCTGTATCCCTGGAGATTACATCAGGGTAGGAGAGTGTGCGCCCTCTGGTATTGCGAGTAGATGTGAACCAGTGATGGATTGGTCTGTTGGAAACCTATGGCATGTATATGGAACTGAACTTGAAAAAAAAAAAACAAATCTTTCAGAACCGTGTTTCTCGTTCTATGAAAGACAGGAATACAATAATAATAATGGGAGGGGAGGGCTTTTCCTTTCAGTATCATTTCCCTACGGGATCGTGATAGCTGTTTCAAATCCCCCTTTAACATTGGTCCAGTGTTGTTCAATGTTGTGCTGATCTTGCTCACCACATGGAGCATATGTTTTGTTGGTGTATCCGATCGTCAATCGCTGACTCAAAGTTAGACCTACACTCATATTGTTCATGGTGTTGCTGTTCCCTATATCCTGTGCACAATTGACCGTTTTCATACATATCTTAAGGCTTATTACAGATACAAACTAGCTTCTCGGTTACGCTAGTGCAAGAGCTTGCTCACCACACTGTGTTACAATTATGTATCTTGTTACAGTCATTGGACTGCGGCTATGCTGGGGTACCGTCTTGAAGGGTTTTAGTCGAACAAATCGACCTCAGTTCTTTTCTTTTTGAAGTCTGGTACTCATTCTGTTGGTCTCTTGCTGAACCGCTTCGTTACGGGGGATGTAAACAAACCAATACAAGTTAAAGGGTGAGGTGGGGTGACAGGACAAACGCCTAGATACACACATGCACCCATATATATGTAACTGAGAGAAATCTGTCGAACATATGTGGGTGTGCGACAGGCTTATTTCAGTTTACAAGTCCAGATTCTTTCACAAGGCTTTGGTTTGCCAATTCCCTAGTAGAAAATACTTGCCTAAGGTGTTGCCCCTATGGGACCGAGGCCGAAACCATATAGTTGGGAAGCAAAATTCTTGCCACGCCTGCGCCTATATCAGAAGAAAGTGGCAACAATTAAAACGTGGAATAGCAGTAATGCGGAATATGGTAATCCTTCAGTATGGGGGATTTAAAAAAGTAAATAAAGATTAAAGGGGAAGTAGATTTTTGCTGTGATCCAATGACCGTCAGTCAAATGGTTAGCGATAGATACACACTCAACACACTGCCAAATTCACTCACAAGGCATTGGTCTGTCCTAGTCTAAAATAGAAGACATATAATCCAAGGTGCTGCGTCGTGGCACTTAACTCGAGACCATGTTGTTGCGAAGCGAATATATCAGCCACTTTTTCTACCGCACAAAACTCTCCGTTTTGAACATCAGAGATTCCGACTGAACAAAAAGAAAAAAATATATATCAAACTAGAAACATCTCTGACTGTTTTCGTATACACGCCACTAAAGTTAGAATTATGGATATTGCTTTGACGTATGACTTTCCAGACAAGACTATACTGAATTCTTTTTGTATATCGATTCTCTCTCTCTCCCTCAACGCCGATCAGGGTATTTGGCTGCTATTTTTAAGAGCTTCCCTCGTTCGTCCGAGAAATATGAATTGTATGTAAAGGGGCGTAACTCGTGCGAGGTCGGTTTTATTCCAACAATTGAAACCTCCTCATTCAAAACATATCTTCTAAAAGACATAGACACGTGGATAAGGTAAAGAAATGCTTTATGATGCTCCTTCTCTTTCATAAACATAAGCAAAAAAACCATTAAAAAAAGTAACTACTTGGAAATAAGTAGCAGTACCCTATACTGTTTCAGAATAAACAAAAGAAAAACCTTACAACACTGATTAGTGAATTATATTTCAGTTGTCGAGTATCACATCTGCATTCTTTAATTTCCAGTCTGGAATCACACAGGAATTGGGTCTTTTCTCCAACTCTTATCTTGCACTCACACCAACTTTTCACAACCTCAGTTTATACGCTCGCATTTGCGACGGCCACAACATTTTCTCATTTTCCTTGGCGGCGATAGATTAGCATCAAGCAAATATTTTTCTCTCATTTTCAATACAGTCAACTCTCATAGTACCGAGGGTCTGTTATCTAAACACTACATGACCAAAAATTTACTGAACATACGAATAAAAATTCATAGGGTAGGAAGTAAGGCCAATAAGAAAGAAGTTCAATGCAATGGTAAAAAGAAGACATCCAAGTTTATTAAGTTCAGATTGCTTTTAGTTAATCCCGAAGCTCTCAAAAATTGTCGGCTGACGCATCTTCTTTCGGCGGATTTCATTCATTTCGTTGTCTAGCCTATGACGCTGGGTTTGCTGCTGCGTAAACTGGGCATCGGCAAACGAAACGTATTCCTCTTCCACAATTACCTCGTCGTCTTCACTTTCCTCCGCTTCAGTTTACAGGTGGCATAGTAAAATTTTTTGTTTATTATTTGGCCGGGACCGCGCAAAACTGGCAAAGTAGCGAGAGTTGACTGTACCACAAAAACAAGCAACTTTGGGTTATAAATTCAGTAAGCTAAGGGAAGGGAGGTAACTTTTACCAGAACAAAAAAAACACCCAGTTGGTTAACCTATTAAGTTCCCAAATGTTTTTATTTGATTTATTACCAAAAATAGGCGGCGAGCTGGCAGAATCGTTAGCACGCTGGACGAAATGCTTAGCGGTATTTCGTCAGCTGTTACGTTCTGAGTTCAAATTTGCCTTTCATCCTTTTCGGGTCGATTAAATAAGTACCAGTTACGCACTGGGTCGATGTAATCAACTTAATCCGTTTAGCCCCTTGTGGGCAATAGAGATATTATTATTACCAAAAATATTTCTTTATACAACTTTATCTGATACTAAATATATATAAAATTTATTACAATATTTGAAAGACACTCCAGTTTTGATGACTAACTAAAGATATTTCAGGTATTGCAAAAATATGATGGATTATCCTGATCCTTAAAAAAGGGTCATGGGCACTATTGGGTTAAACTAAATAACTTCTATTGTCAGTCTGCGACATCTAAATCATATACACTTTTACTGTCTAGGAAATTAGAAAGTCGTCATGCAGTCATGTCATCAGCAAGAAAGAGCTCCTAAATTGCCTTTAAAAAAAGGAAGATATATTGAATAATGCAGTCCTATATACATGTAACCCAGTACAATCTGTTACACGGTCGGGTCGTTGGCGACTAAACTGGCAACCCCACCAAGATTTCTTGGTGAGGAGGGTGATTTGGACACCCAGCAGGACTAAAAACAAAGCCTGTCAAAGGGCAGAGGAACTCTCTCATGAGTCTATGGCCATCCAAAAACCTACATAAATCCGGAGTGGAGCCCCTAAGGCGGTTGGATTGCATCCTGGTCTACCCTCAGCCGTCTTGACTTTGTCTTGCCACTGGATCCGGCGCACCAGGACAAGAGAGTGAGGCTGATCCTGTGCAAGACACCCTCACTATAATCCAAGTCATGGCCCAGATTGGCCTCACCAGCCACCTCCGGTCTCTTAGAAGCAATTCCACCAAATGATGTCAATGGTCATCTTCGAACCCGAAGGACGAACATTATTATTATTATATTTTAGAAGATGGCATCGTCTTGTATTGAATAGCTTTAATCTTTTACTAGTCTCAGCTTGTGAGCTGCAGCCATGCTGGTGCAAATCCGATGGATTGAGAATGACCTAGGGTTAAAAGTCCAGAACAATAACAACAAACTGGAGTGGCTGTGTGGTAAGTAGCTTGCCTACCAACCACATGGTTCCGGGTTCAGTCCCACTGCGTGGCATCTTAGGCAAGTGTCTTCTGCTATAGCCCGGGCCGACCAATGCCTTGTGAGTGGATTTGGTAGACGGAAACTGAAAGAAGCCTGTCGTATATATGTATATATATATATATATGTGTGTTTGTCCCCCTAGCATTGCTTGACAACCGATGCTGGTGTGTTTACGTCCCCGTCACTTAGTGGTTCGGCAAGAGAGACCGGTAGAATAAGTACTGGGCTTACAAAGAATAAGTCCCGGGGTTGATTTGCTTGACTAAAGGCGGTGCTCCAGCATGGCCGCAGTCAAATGACTGAAACAAGTAAAAGAGAGTAAAGAGTAAGACCCAGATAGTTAAAAGCAGATAATATAGCTGGCATTTAAAGACCGAAAAAACAAAATTATATTATCAATATCTTTATTGAGGTTTTTCAAATTAAAAGGAAAAGATATAAACGTTTGTATAAAAAACAACCCACAACAATATAATTTGATTGAAAAATAATCACAAAAAGTTACAAAACATAAAAGATTTTGCGATTTCTTTCTCTAGCAGTACACAAAATAGGTTTTTTTTTAATCTTTTTTAATTTTTTTTTTTCACATTTTTATATTTTTTTGGCATTTTTTAGTGGATACAGAAGTATGGAGCTTGTGATATTCATGCTTTTATCAAGGCTTATTAACTGCTTGTATGATGAGAATTGGCTTCACTGTGAATTGAAACTGGCTAACAGATAAGACCCAACATATTGCAAGCTGTTGCTGCTTACCTCTTGTAGGAAATAATTTGCCAAAACTTTCTGTAGAATTCTTTGAAGCTGTATCAGAATTATTCAGCTTGTAATAAGGATGATATTAACACTGGTGGTGTGGTTTTTCGCTTTATTTTTATAAAAGACTAGATATTAAATGAAAATATTAAATTATAAATATATACAGATAGATAATCCTATCAAGGCTTTACTCTCACTCACCACAGCACCTGCAGGCTAGAAGAGGCTTCATGGCAGGCCTCGTGCCAGGTGGCTGGACATGATTAAGGAAGGTCTCCAGAGACTCAATATCACCTTGGAGTATAGAGAGGGGTTGGCATGGGGATACCAGCAACAGAGATCACTGGTGGACCTGATCAGCTCTATGCATAATGACATCTCTGGGACCACTAACCTGGAATGACCCCAGCTCCATCAAGCAAGCGCATGAAGCAAACAAACAGCACACACACATACATATATATATATATAGGCATGGCTGTGTTAAAGGAGTGTGCTTCCCAACCACATGATTCCAGGTTCAGTCCCATTGCATGGCACCTTGGGCAACTATCTTTTTCTACAGCCCTAGGCAGACCAAAACCTTGTGAGCAGATCTGGTGGAGAGAAACTGAATGAAGCCATCATATACATATGTGTCTGTGTGTGTGTCTCCCACTACCACTTGGTAACTGCTGTTGGCTTGTTTACATCCTCATAACTTGGCAGTTCAGCAAAGGGAAACCAATAGAATAAGTATCAGGTTTAGAAAACAAAATAAGTACTGAGGTCAATTTGTTTGACTAAACCCTTTAAGTATGTGCTCCAGCATGGCAACGGTTTAAAGACAGAAATAAGTAAAAGATATATATATATATATCTGAATGTATATTATTGTGTATTCATTCATTCATTGTACACCTGTTTTTCTATACTGACTTAAGTAAGACCTATGTATATTATATATACATACACAAACACAAGTATGCATGTGTGAGTGTGTGTATACATATATATATATACACACACACATATGCGTGTGCAGGTGTGGCTGTGTTGTTAAGAAGCTTGTTTCCCAGCCATAGGGCTTCAGGTTCAGTCTGAGAGTACATTTGGTAAATGGAAACTTGAAGAAGCTTGTCACATACAAGTGCAAATGTCCCCTTGTCTTGACACTGCATGATAGTTGTGGAGATGAGTGTCACCATCATACAAGCGGTGTCTCTTGTTTCCAGTCTTCCATGAAAACATGTCCAGCCATGGTGAAATGTTGCCTTGCACGGAAATACAAGTGAGGATTGGTGGCAGGAAAGGAATCCAGTCACAGACAATCTGCCTAAACAAATCTCATCTGGCTCATGTAAACATGGATAAGTGGATCTTGAAATGATGATGACGATATATATGTGTCTGTGTGTGTGTGTCCCAGTAAGGCCACAGCCTACTGGCTGTGGAATCAGTAAAATAACATACACACAATTATAGCAAAAAGCCGAATACATAAGCACAAGCAAGACTTTAAAAAAATATTCAATTGATTTGCAAGCTTTTTAAAAATTTAAAATAAAAAAATATTTCTTTAACATTTTTGGTGGGAATTTTGAAATTTTTATTTCTACAAAAACAAAGAAAAACACCAATTTTTTTTTTCTTGCTCACGTTTTATTCAGATGTTGTTTGTTGGCTGTTTGAGACAAGTTGGCATCTTTCACTTGGAAAATATTCTTATTCTGACAGAACCGCACACAATATGTATACATATATATATATATATTACATGTATCGATTTTATATATATATATTGGAAGGTTTGGAGATGATGTACAGGTAATATATATTAGAAGAAATGAGGTACTGAGAAGATCGGATGGTTTATATTTACAGATATTTCTTTCTTTTTTTTTTTTCTACTAAGGCCCCAGAACCCCCTTGGAGCCAACACTCTGCTGGACAGAGTTTTGGCTCCAAGGGGGTTCTGGGGCCTTGTGAAAAAAAAAAAAAAAAAGCAAGAAATATCTGTAAATATAAACCATCCGATCTTCTGAGTACCTCATTTCTTCTAATATATATATATATATATATACATACATAAGAAAATGAGATGGCAAAGGAATAAATCATTATTTTTCCATTGTCAAGGGACTATAAGTTGTTAGAACTCTTCTGGACGGGAGTTTTTGCATTTTGATATTTACGTTAAGCATTGTAAGACTTAACAGCCCGGTGTAGAACCCAACACGAAGCATTGGACAAGTATAGAATGGTAATGAGATGACAAAGGAATGGACGATTATTTTTCCAACTAATAATCCTTTGACACTGGAAAAATAATTGTTTATTCCTTTGGTATCTCATTTTATTACTGCTTCATACTTGTCTAACACTAAATTCTAAAGCATACGCATATTGAGTTTTATAGCAGGTCTCACAATGCTATAGTGAAATATGTATCTATATATATATATATATATATATATAGATAGATACAGGAGTGGCTGTGTGGTAAGTAGCTTGCTAACCTCGGAGGAAAGACATAAGTGTTTAGATCAGGATAAGCTGAATACATTTGACAAAAGAGTTGCACCTTTTAAGGGGACTTGGAAAAGATCAACTTTCAACTATGATCCAAAAAATGATTATTCGACAAAGAAATTGATTGATACTGGAGTAATGTCAAAAGTTTGCAGTTTTTTTTTTTTCAAGGAAAGAAATGAGAAAGGGAAACCACCACTATGTGTTGTGGTAGAGGAATGGTGGCTTTACCAATTTTGGTACACCCACAGATACCTTGAAGGCATTGCTTTTGGGAAACACACCAAGGAGCATGCACTTCTTGAAAAACATTAAGGATTATAATTCTGCTTTCCAAATGATGGTCTTTGGAATCTCTTATTATAAGAGAAGGACAACAATAAATTTATGGAAGTAGTTATATTAGTTTTATCAGGAGACTTCAGGCAGACATTTCCAGTCATTCCAAGACAAACAAGATCTGATGAAATAAAAGCATGCATTAAGTCTTCACACCTTTGGAATAAAGTACACAGATTCTACTTCAATACTAACATGTGAGCTTTATTAGCTAGGGACCAATGTGCAGAACAGTTTTCACCTGGCTCCTCCAATTAGGAAATGGGAAAGTTCCATTTGATGGGAATTTGGCTCATATTGCTATCATAGTGAATTCCCCCTGCTAAATTGAAAAACAGGGTATTTTCAGTCTTAAATAATGATTATAATTTACATAAATGGTTGTGTGAAAGGGCAATTCTTGCTCAAAAAGATGAGACAGTAGCAAGGATTAACCATGAATTAATGAATAGGATTCCAACAGTCATTAAGGAGTACGAATCAGTTGATTCAGACCATGGATGAAAATCAAGCTGTCCATGACCCAACAGTGTTCCTTAACTCTCTTGAGCCACCTGGAACTCTTCCACATAAACTTTTTCTGGAGGTAGGAGTTCTAATAATACTAAGCAATTTAGATCCTTCCCCAATTATGTAATGAAACAAGGTTGATTGTGAAGACATTATCACCTACTGTGAAAGAAGCTACCATCATCACTGGTTGTGCCTTAGTGGGAGGAGGTTTTCATTCCCAGAATTCCAATCAAACCAACAGACATGCCATTTGAGTTCAAACAAACTCAATTCCCAGTGTGACTTTGCTTTGCAATGTCTATTAATAAAGCTCAACGTCAGACTTTGAAACCTATTAGCACTTAATTGAGCTCTGCTTTTCTCATGGTCAACTTTACGTTGAGCTCCAGGGGTTGATAGTTTGCAAGACTTATTTGTCTATACTCCAAACCAGAAAACAAAGAATATTGTTTACCCAGAAGCTCTTAGATAATTTCCTTCAACATGTGATAGAATTTATCTCCCTTCATAAAAGTGGTTAAATTTTGTATTTTCGTTTATTATTATTTTGTATTATGAATTCAGAACTGATTTACCAGTTGAAGAATAAATTGTATCCTAATAACAAATTTCTATACGACATATCAAAATAAGTATATAAGGAACAATTTCATTCCCCGACAACGCCGGGTGCCTCTGCTAGAATATATATATATATGTATGTATGTATATATATATATATATATATAAAACTCTCTCTCTCTCAATATATATATATATATATAATTTCACACAATTGAGGGTAAATAATTAATTAATCAATTTCACCAAGTATTCAGTATGCAAAGGGACCATTTAAGGCGAATTCAAATTATTACATTATATAAAAGGGCTTAGTAAAATAAATTACTTTGCCGCATACTGAACTCATTAGAAATAGCAGCTAAAAAACATTATAAAACTATTTCTAATACTTAAGAAAACCTCTCTCATATAGTGTTTGCTCAATTCAACTCACGAAAGTATGGGGGTAGAGACATTAAAAAATCAAATGCAAAGGTTATTTGAGAACGTACGTTTCAAGATTAGTCAAAATCGACATTTCTATCGATAGAAATGTCGATTTTGACTAATCTTGAAACGTACGTTCTCAAATAACCTTTGCATTTGATTTTTAATGTCTCTACCCCATACTTTCGTGAGTTGAATTGAGCAAACACTATATGAGAGAGGTTTTCTTTAAGTATTAGAAATAGTTTTATAATGTTTTTTAGCTGCTATTTCTAATGAGTTCAGTATGCGGCAAAGTAATTATTTTACTAAGCCCTTTTATATAATGTAATAATTATATATATATATATATATATATATATATATAAAACTCTCTCTCTCTCAATATATATATATATATATATATATATATATATATAAAATCTCTCTCTCTCAATATATATATATATATAAAACTCTCTCTCTCTCAATATATATATATATGTGTGTGTGTGTATGTTTGTACATATATATATATATAATGTATAGATAATGCATGTGAATGTGTGTTTGTGTATACATTATATATATATATATATATATACACACGCACAAACACTTTCTTTCAAAAGCCATGTTCAAAATATCATTCAAATACAGTTCATTATGCACCCTATTTTTGCATTACCCATTTTGAGTCCCTGGATTACAAAGGAATTTCTATGATCCCTGAACATACATTTAGAAGCAATGAAACATGTAAATATGTAAGAGAAAGTAAAAAAGTTGATGTGGGTACAAAAGAATATTATAAATAAAAAGCAGTCAAAACAAGACTTCCCCTAATTCTTTGTTGCATGCTTGTTGAGGGTTTTGTCTTTTTCCAAGAGATGATTACTTTTGTGTGTGTGCAGACAAGAGGTTTGTCTGTCAAGCTTATTGCATAGCAGTTCAGTCATTAATTTTCTTCAGAACCTTGAGCTTGCATTTTTTCTGCAGCCTCTTCTTTCTCCCCAGTTTGACGAGATTCATTTAGTTTCTTGCTGGCACCATCCACGAATTTCTGCAATTAAAAGAGAGAAAGATTAGGAGGAAATTTTTAATTATTTGTTTATTATTGTTCTATTAACATAACAGTTTGTTTCCCCAGTCACATGGTTCTGGGCTCAATCCCAGTCCCTCTGCATGGACCCTTGGACAGTTGTCTTCTACTATAGCCCCAGGCTGACCAAAGCCATGTGAGTTGATTTGGTAGACTGAAGCTGGAAGAAATTTGTTCTTGTGTGTGTGTGTGTGTGTGTGAGCATACACACACACACACACACACACACACACACACACACACACACATGTATGCCTGTATGTATGTAACCGTACTCATCTTAGTGTTTATTTCTCCCCACCTCCACCACTTGACAACTGGTGTTGGTTTGTTTACATCTCCTTAACTAAGCACTTCAGCAAAAGTGATTGATAAAATTAGTACCAGGCTTGAAAAATAAGTACTGTGCTGATTTGTTTGACTAAAACCCTTCAAGGTGGTGCCCCAGCATAGCCACAGTCAAATGACTGCAACAAGTAAAAAAACAGAAGATAACACTCTATAGTTAAAATGTTGGACTTCTGCCGCCAAAGCTTTCGATTAACTATTGACCCTAATACTTTGATACTTATTAATCAAATGCCAAATTTACTGTTTCACATGAAGGGACACAACTAGACATAATTCAGTACCTAAATACCACAAGGTATGGAAGCTCCAAAGATGGCAAATTGGCACCTGTCAGAAGGATGAATAGAAGGTCACAAGATATCTGTCCTAGTTCTCTGCATTCTAAGTTAAAACTCTATTGAGGTCAACTTTGATGTTCATCTTCTCTCATCATCATCATCATTTAACGTCCATTTTCTGTGCTAGCATGGGTTGGACGGTTCGACCGGGGATCTGGGAAGCCAGAAGGCTGCACCAGGCTCCAGTCTTATCTGGCAATGTTTCTACAGCTGGATGCCCTTCCTAACGCCAACCACTCCGTGAGTGTAGTGCGTGCTTTTTACGTTCCACCCGCACAGGTGCCAGGCGAGGCTGGCTGCCAAAAAGAAATTACCAATCCAGGGCAGCAGATTGTCAGAACTGTTAGTGGGGGTGAGTGGGCAAGATGTAATGTATTTGTCCTGACTCTTTGTATTCTAACAGTAAACCTGTGATGACACTGGTGCCAAGCTATATTGGTCAAAGTCAGAGGCCTTTCTCTTGGATAAACATCAGCAGTGTGAAGAGAAGAGTCTTACATGCAAGAGCAACTGCTAGTCTTCATCATACAAAAATATGACTCAGGCTTTGTATACATACACAGATGTATGGCCAATACCAATCAGCAGAGGCCCAGCAATTTAAGATTCTAAGAGCCACCACACACTCACACACACACATGTATATGATGGAATTCTGCACAGTCTTCATCTACCAAATACCAATGAGAAAGTATTCAGTCAACCCAAGGGTAGGGCAGGAGACACTTGGGATTGAACACTGGATATGATTGCAAAGCAAACTTCTTAACCACATGGCCATGCTTACACTATGTATCTATTTCCCTCTCTGTAAGGAGGCACAAGCACTTACACACATGATAATAACTTCCGCTTACCAAATCCAGCCTGAGGCTATAGCGGAAGCAAGCTTCCTAACCACACACCCATGCTCATGCCAACAATAACATCAACAACATCCATCCATCCATTCATCCATCCATCCATCCTTCCTTCCTTCCTCTGTTTTTCATGCTGGCATGGGTTGGATGGCTTGACAGGAGTTAGCAAGTCTAGGAGCTGCACCAGGTTCCATTAGTCTGTTTTGGTTTGGTTTCTATAGCTGGATGCCCTTCCTAACACCAACCCCTCCACAGAGTGTACTGTGTGTTTTTTATGTGGCCCATTACAAGAGCTCTTCACACAGCACCAGCATTCACACCAATGCATTTTATGTGGCACCTTGGATTTAGAATCTCAGTTCTGTTGTGGTGGATGTGTCTTCTCATGTACGGGAATGTGTCACATATCTCGGTCCTCTGTCATCTTCATAAAGTTCAGTGTTTTGAGTTTGGCTTTTAACACACATGCACACACAAACAACTTATCTTTCAAACATGTCATCATCATCATCATCATTGTTTAGCGTCCGCTTTCCATGCTAGCATGGGTTGGATGGTTCAACTGGGGTCTGGGAAGCCAGAAGGCTGCACCAGGCCCAGTTTGATCTGGCAATGTTTCTATGGCTGGATGCCCTTCCTAACGCCAACCACTCCATGAGTGTAGTGGGTGCTTTTTGCGTGCCACCGGCACAGGTGCCAGACGAGTCTGGCAAACAGCCACGATCGGATTGGTGCTTTTTATGTGCCACCGGCACGGGGGCCAGGCGAGGCTGGCAACGGCCATGAACGAATGGTGCTTTTTACGTGCCACCGGCAAATAAAAAATTGTTAAGCTAGTAGAGTTGGGTTTTCAGTCGAAGACATACACACACTTTCAAAAGAGCATGTAAACTGCAATAGCTCACCATTAATGAAGTATCCATGTAGTATGGTTTCTCTGCAGAACCATCATTAATCTCCACATCCTCGCAGAAACACAGCAGCAGGGTATCAACCACCATCTGTAATAAAAATAGAACAAAATGAGAGCGTTTCAAATTCAAAATGGTAAACCGATCCTTTAGAGACAACTATGCTTTTCAGTGAGATACGAAAAGGGATTCTTTTTTTTTCTTTCTTTTTTACTTGTTTCAGTCATTTGACTGCGGCCATGCTGGAGCACCACCTTTAGTCGAGCAGATCGACCCCAGGACTTATTCTTTGTAAGCCCAGTACTTATTCAATCAGTCCCTTTTTGCCGAACCACTAAGTGACGGGGACGTAAACACACCAGCATCTGTTGTCAAGCAATGCTAGAGGGACAAACACAGACACACAAACATATACACACACACTTATATACATATACATATATACGACAGGCTTCTTTCAGTTTCCATCTACCAAATCCACTCACAAGGCATTGGTCGGCCCGGGGCTGTAGCAGAAGACACTTGCCCAAGATGCCACGCAGTGGAACTGAACCCGGAACCATGTGGTTGGTAAGCAAGGACTAAGAGTTTTAGTATTTAAAATTCTATAAAAGTAACTATATTGGAGAGAGAAAAAATATGTAAGAGTTAGCGGTTTAACATGAGTGGAAGAAAGTGGCCAAGAGCAGAGAAAGAGGCTGAGTGTTGAGAAAGAGGTGGATATCTTTATATATATAAAACTGAGAATGTGTGTCTGTCTGTCTATCTGTGTGTTTCCCTAAAACTTGAGAACTACACAACCAATTTCATTCAAATTTTACACATGCCTTACTTAGGGTCCATGTAGTTTCATGGGTAAAAAAAATGTTCATATTCTTGCCTAGAGCGAGCCCATAGCAATATCATATCTTCACCACTATTTCAGTATTACGTGTTAAAAGTGAAACAAAAACATTTCTCTATTTTATGTCAGATGCTTTCACTTTAACAATAAAAATAATAATAACAATTGAATTATACATAGTAAGTAATAATTAAAATCAAACTAAAGTATAATATAATCGTAACATAACAAAAGTAAAAATAGCAATTGGTTTAAAATTGCATCAATGATTTGAACTTAAATAAGTGGTTTCACATGAATGGGAATAAATAAAAAATAAAATTAGTGTGCAGAAATGGAATAATAAAAAATTAAATTAAAGAAAAGACTATTGTCTATAAATTATACAATGTAGAGAAAAAAGATTTGAACACATGGAGGAAAGCACCTTCGAAAAGTGTCTTGGTGCGACTATGAAAGGTATCTAATCAGAGGCGGTAAATTCGCCACAATAGAAGCAAGGTTCGAGTCAAGGGAGTACTCGACTCGAACTTGCAAAGTGGAAATATATTACTTTTACCTTTATATCTGGGACGTAGGACGTCCCAGAAAAAAATTTTAAATGTACCCCCCCCCCCCCCAGAAGTAGAGGTAGGCTGGATTGTAGCCACACTTCTATACAAGAGGAAGGACAAGATACAATTGATCGAAATTACAAGAGATGGGCTAACAATTCCAGTCTATTTTGAGTACTGTTATCACTAGCGATATCAAGAGATAACTTTGTATTTTGTATTTTATGTGTAGATGTATATATATATAGATGTACATGTAATATGTACACATATATATACACATATATACATGCACTAGCACTATGACCCGGCAACGACGGGTCTTTAATGCTAGTATATATATATATATATATATATATACATACAGGGTGTTGCAGATAAATTGAGACCAATTTTAAACAGTTGACTTAGTGGGTTTAACATTTCGTTTTGGGACAAAACCTTGCTTGCTTGAAAATATAGTCTTCCTCTTTATTTTTCAGGTAAATAGTGAACTGATTCAACAACAGAAAGTCATGGAACAACAGAATTGTTCTGCCATTGTTGTCTTGGCACAAACAAGGCACACTGCCCATAAAATTGTTAAGTTGACGAAACTTCCAAAAGCAACAGTTTATCATGTGTATAAACAATTTAAAGAAGAAGGAAAGATTGATAGAAAAGGACACAAGACTCAAAGTGATTCCAAGCCAATCCAAAGTTTCTCGCTGGACTCAAATGCTTGATTGAAGCCAACCCATCTACATCCATTACAACTATCACAAAGAAATGCAATGTGTCCCTTTCTACTGTGTCCAGAGCTGTGAACAGGAGCCTTGTCATGACTAGCCATGTTCGATGATGCTGTCACTTCCTAACAGCCAAGGCGAAAGCAGTCAGAGCTGAGAGATGCCCATTGCTTCTGTCATTCATCAAGCATCAAGGTGCTGGAAAAACTCTTGTGTTTGTGGACAAGAAGTTCACCGTGGACACTGAGGTGAATTGCAGAAATTCTCGAGTGATTGCATACAACCCTTCTGATGTCCCCACCAGTATTTGAGACTATGAACCCTGCCTCTGTGATGGTATTTGGAGTTGTGGCTAGTGAGGTAAGTGCCATGGATCCACACGAGTTTGGCTTGAAAATTGACACAAAGGAGTATCTGGACACCCTGAAGAACTCTCTGTTAGAAGAACTCTCTAGGAGTTCTTCTAACAGAGATATATAAGATGACAGGTACATAGGCACGGATATATATATATATATCAGTAATGGATGGAAGCACTCTGTCGGTTACGATGACGAGGGTTCCGGTTGATCCAATCAACGGAACAGCCTGCTTGTGAAATTAACGTGTAAGTGGCTGAGCACTCCACAGACACGTGTACCCTTAACGCAGTTCTCGGGGATATTCAGCGTGACAAAGAGAGTGACAAGGCCGGCCCTTTGAAATACAGGTACAACAGAAACAGGAAGTAAGAGTGAGAGAAAGTTGTGGTGAAAGAGTACAGCAGGGATCACCACCCCCTGCCGGAGCCTCGTGGAGCTTTAAGTGTTTTTGCTCAATAAACACTCACAATGCCCGGTTTGAGAATCGAAACCGAGATCCTACGACCGCGAGTCCGCTGCCCTAACCACTGGGCCATTGCGTCTCCACCTATCAGTAATAATTTCTGTTAGTAGAACTCTTGATGATGGAACAGAAGTTTGAGCTTGACAACGTGGTGCTAATCCAGAATTCTGCACCATGCCATGGTCAAAAGCATCACAGGCCTTCCTTGGTGAGAAGGTGTCATTTTTTGTGAGGGTCAACATCAGGCCCAGTAATAGCCCAGATCTCAACCTTCTCAATTACTTTTTATGGGGCATACTTCAAGCAAGGACCAATGCTTCACCACACTCAAGTGTCAACAGTTTGAAGACATGCATTATGTGTGTGACATGCGGAGGTTGCAGCAGCTGCAAAAGAATTTCATTCCCGTGTAGAAGCAGTAACTGCCCAAAACGATGGCCATATTGAGTGATAAATGTTTTTGTTGTAATAAATGTTACCTTAAAATTATATCTGTCTACTACTATTATTTTAGTATTTATAACCAGTTTTATGCATCGTAAAAATTGTCTCAATTTATCTGCAAGATCTTGTAGGCAAGTAAAAATACACTTACACTCAAACTATATGGAGAGAGAGAGAGAGAGAGAGAAGCAGACAAACAGAGCAACACATAGCTTTGGTAAATGCATAAATGAAAGAGGTGAACAGTAAAAAAATTGATAATTACTTACCTCATACTGAGACATAAAACAGCTGGCCAATATATAGGCAAAGACACACACTAAGAGAACAGGGATGGCATAATAATGGAGATCTTCATCTGTCTGTAAAAGTAGAAATGGTAAGAATTATTACATATTCAGAATAGTGCTGTAAATAATGATCGTGAAATGCTGGCACAATTTCTGTCTTAGTCATTATAAGTATTACAGAGTGTCTAGCTGGGTTGATAGACAAACAGGTACATAGACATATATATATATATGCGCGTGGCTTTGGGGCTAGGGTGTTGAACTCATGATCGTAAGGTTGTGGTTTCGATTCCTGCACCGGGCGATGCGTTGTGTTCTTGAGCAAAACACTTCATTTCACATTGCTCCAGTCCACTCAGCTGGCAAAAATGAGTAATCCTACAACGGACTGGCGTCCCGTCCAGGTAGGGAATTTCTACGCCACTGAAACTGGGAAACCGGCCCTTACGAGCCTAGCATGGCTCCAGAAGGAATATTTATTTTAGTCCAACCCATCCTAGCGCGGAAAACGGATGCTAAACGATGATGATGATATATATATATATATATATTAGGGAGTATAACTCCAAACTTACAGGGAAAAATTCAATTTAGTATTAAATCAAATTTCACAGTATAAATATATAAAATATAAATTAGAGATAAAACCACTATTATTCAACTCAGTGACAGACATAAATCAAAACATAAATAACAAATAATATATATTTTTATAAAACATATAGCTTATAACTAGATCTCAAAAAGTATAAAAATGAATGATCAATATTGGTTTATGTCTATCACTGTTTGAGTTGCATAATAGTGGTTTTATCTCTAATTTATATTATATATATATATATATATATTATATATATATATATATATATATATATATATATATATACAAATTGAGATAGGGGTTGTGAGTGCAACCCACCATGGGATAACATATATCCAATATACTGCTAGTGAAGTATCCAACAAAGTAAATACGTAAATGTTAAGAATTGCGATGCAATTAATTCATTTATTGTATTATATGGGCAAAGGTAAAATGTTTTACCACAAATTAATAATACAAAATAAGAAAATGGAGAAATACACCATAATCAATAATCAACTACCAGATAATACCCAATCACATAATTTATTAACCCACTACATATGAACATCAAGGTCAAACATAATAGTATAGAACAAAACAATGCACATCAATGAGTAATATGATACAATAAGTACAATATGTATAAGTGAATTACATCTTACAGCTGTTTCAGCCATGCAGATATGGGTATCTCATTATGCTCATATTAGCCAGGTGTGATAAGTTAATATGTGGTTATAAATGAGACACTTACAAAAATATCCCAAGGCCTCTTCAGAGATTATAAAGTACAAGCTAAACTAAATATGAATAACAGAGGAGGTACACCCATACAAGAGTGGGTACATACCCATAATATATAATATATAATATACGCATACATATGAGTGCATATACCCATACTCCTATATATATATATATACACATATACATAATAATATACAACAATATACATACATATGTTCTATATTCAAGGTTACAGTTGGTAAAAACAATATATTAGAATATTACAATATACAAACATACACATATCTATATTCAAATGCACATATACAAAGTCAAGAGTTCATTATACTAAGTTACAAAATGCCATTAATATTACCATCATTATTATTACCATTACCACCATTGCTACTAATATTATTATTATTAAACACCGTCAAAAACTATTGCTAGCACGCGTTTATATGCTTGTACATTTATGGACTTTGCTATGATGTGAATCAATATTTTTCATTTTATATGTATTTGCCGATTTATAATGTTTTGCATTATTATTATTGTTGTTGTTGCTATTATATTGCTATTATGTTGCTATTCCAATATATTATGATGTCGATGTATTCTACCTGATTTTTTCCACATAATATGTACTGTGAACCGCGTGATGCATATATTGTTTTGCTGGTATTATTGTTATTAATAATAATAATAATAATATTAGTAGCAATGGTGGTAATGGTAATAATAATGATGGTAATATTAATGGCATTTTGTAACTTAGTATAATAAACTCTTGATTTTGTATATGTGCATTTGAATATAGATATGTGTATGTTTGTATATTGTAATATTCTAATATATTGTTTTGACCAACTGTAACCTTGAATATAGAACATATGTATGTATATTGTTGTATATTATTATGTATATGTGTGTATATATATATATATAGGAGTATGGGTATATGCACTCATATGTATGCGTATATTATATATTATATATTATATATTATGGGTATGTACCCACTCTTGTATGGGTGTACCTCTTCCGATATTCATATTTAGTTTAGCTTGTACTTTATAATCTCTGAAGAGGCCTTGGGATATTTTTGTAAGTGTCTCATTTATAACCACATATTAACTTATCACACCTGGCTAATATGAGCATAATGAGATACCCATATCTGCATGGCTGAAACAGCTGTAAGATGTAGTTTATATTTATATTTATTTATATTCACTTATACATACTGTACTTATTGTATCATATTATTCATTGATGTGCATTGTTTTGTTCTATACTATTATGTTTGACCTTGATGTTCATATGTAGTGGGTTAATAAATTATGTGATTGGGTATTATCTGGTAGTTGATTATTGATTATGGTGTATTTCTCCATTTTCTTATTTTGTATATATATATATATATATATATATATTAGTAATAATTATAAAGAGTATGGAAACTTGTTCATTCTCACAATTTATTTTCTCTTATTTTATAATTTTGTGAGTGTGTGTGTCTGTGTGTGTGTATGAAATAGGCACAGGCATGGCTGTGTGGTAAGAAGCTTGCTTCTCAACCATATGGTTCTGGGTTCAGTCCCACTACATGGCACCTGAGGCAAGAGTCTTCCACTATAGCATCAGGCTGACCAAAGCCTTGCTAGTAGATTTGTTAGATGGAAACTAAAGGGAAAGAAAAAGTGGTGTCTATTTACTATTGAGATGTCTATGCAGCCCAGTACTGGCCTGTATCCTGGTGGTTGGGGGTCCCTGTCCAAGATGACAGCTTGTTTTGCTCACATAGATTTGTTGAGTTTACATGTCATAAAGTAAAAGTGATTAGTTGTTGGAAATAAGCTTGGATGCTAGTTATGAGTTTTCATTGTTTTTAATATCCACTTTTCTATGCTTGCTTGCATAAACCAGATGGAATCGCTGAAGCAGATTTGCTACAGCTGGATGACCTTCATATCATCGGCCCTACTTGTTTCCGAGAAAAGAAATATTCCCCATGACCAGACACATTTTAATGAACGTTGGAAACAAATAACACTACTTGTATGATGTTTATTCTCAGGATCTTTACCTTTTGATCGACAGATTTAAAAAATAATTTTTTGTAACTAAACACTTTCAAACTTTGGACACTGGTAGAATGTGTCACATAAAACATCTTTTACTCTTAACGTTTTTGAGAAAAGCTTATATTTAGGAAGTTATTTCATGTTAGAGTTGTCGTATTTCGGTAATTTCAACCAATCAATGACGTGTATTCAGCTGAATAAAATTACTGCTGTTGTTTGTCAACAACAACTATTGGAGATGTATTTTTCGTTTGTCACTGTTATTTATGACATCGTTCGTGCATTTGTACTGGTTTTAGGGTTTGGGTCAGGGTTTTAGGGTTAAGGTGTTAGGGTTACGGTTTTAGGGTCAAGGTTTTAGCGTTAGGATTAAGGTTCTTGTTGACAAAAAACAGCAGTAATTTTATTCAGCTGAATACACATCATTGATTGGTTGAAATTACCGAAATACGACAACTTTAACATGAAATAACTTCCTAAATGTAAGCTTTTCTCAAAAACGCTAAGAGTAAAAGATGTTTTATATGACACTTCCTCCCAGTGTCCGAAGTTTGAAAGTGTTTAGTTACAAAAAATTATTTTAAAAATCTGTTGGTCAAAAGGTAAAGATCCAATTTTCTTTTATAGCTATCATACTATGTTAAGATGAGGAGACACAAACACACACACACACACACACACACTGTATTTTCAAACATATAAGGTGCACACGGATTTTGGCAGGCTGAACCTGCAAAAAATAAAAATGATAACTGCAGCTAACCCTGAATATCCTAGCTAAATGTCTCACACATTTTCATGTATAGGAACCATGAGAATTTAAACTAATGCCTTTTGGTAAAGCTATTATGTATGGCAGGCTAAGTTACTATGCTTACCTGAACACTACCAAATATCATCATTGACCTTTACCATCACCATTATTGTCTATTGTGGAGGCGCAATGGCCCAGTGGTTAGGGCAGCGGACTCGCGGTCGTAGGATCGTGGTTTCGATTCCCAGACCGGGCGTTGTGAGTGTTTATTGAGCGAAAACACCTAAAGCTCCACGAGGCTCCGGCAGGGGATGGTGGTGATCCCTGCTGTACTCTTTCACCACAACTTTCTCTCACTCTTACTTCCTGTTTCTGTTGTACCTGTATTTCAAAGGGCCGGCCTTGTCACTCTCTGTGTCACGCTGAATATCCCCGAGAACTACGTTAAGGGTACACGTGTCTGTGGAGTGCTCAGCCACTTACACGTTAATTTCACGAGCAGGCTGTTCCGTTGATCAGATCAACCGGAACCCTCGTCGTCGTAACCGACAGAGTGCTTCCTTCCTATTGTCTATCATTAATAACACTAACCAAAGCCCAACCTTCAGCAAATAAGATGCAGGGTGACTTTTAGGGGTAATGTTTTGGAAAAATGTATGCCTTAGAGGCCAGAAAATACAATATATAAAGGGTTTTTTTTTAGAAACACTTGCCAAAGTGCCTTAGAGTGGGACTGAACTCGAAACCATGTGGTTGAGAAGCAAACTTCTTAACCACACAATCATGCTTACACTGTGGAAAACGGAAGGACAAATGTAACATATAGAGTGAGAGTACTGAAAGGTGCCAAGATGTAAGTTGCAAAAGAAAAGAACGCGTTAGACTAAGATATTGTGCAAATTTTTGTAAATTTTGAGAAAACAAGAGAGAAAGATTCGGTAAGATAGAAGCAGTCTGAGGGTCACAGGAATGAAAATGAAAGTCATTAAGAATACATTAGTCTTACCTTAAACCATGCAATTCCTATAGCACCAGTGAGGACCATAATAGAGATTTTCGTCAAGAAGAGCAGAAAATCACCAACACTGTTGATCGCAGCCACACGTAGAACATTATTGACCAGAAGATTAAATGCCTGGAATTAGAATTCAAAGAGTATTTTTGGTTGAGTTATAAAGTTAAGGAAATACTGAAATGTTAAAATTTTAATGTGACAAAAATTTTGTCTCATTGAAGGAAGATTCATTGAAAATTAAAACAAAATGATGCCTAAAATTTAATAAACATAGTATACATACATATACTGTCTGTACTAACTTATGTGTCCTTTTCCTAGTTTATGGATGTTATGAACTATACTATTCTCTTATTAATTCTTTTCTATAATAGTAAATAGCAGATAAAAATATAGAAATCCTTTTCTGAGTTAAGCATGAAAGTGCAGTACAGTGTCTAATGATGTTGATAGCTGGATGCTGTCTTTACCTAATATTAAAAACTATGCAGCTTATTTGTCAGGTAGCCATGATCAACGGATTAGATGGCAAGCAGAAGAAAGTTTGAATAAAAGTCTTCTTTTGAACTGGTTTATGACAACGGCATCCTTATAGATCTTATGATTGGGTTAATTGGACTAATCAAGAAGGAAAGCAACATAACTCAGGAACATTTTCAAGTCAGGTGGGAGAAAGGGAAAAGAAGACTATCACAACAGAGAGGACTCTGAAAAGCAAACCCGATAATCAGGTGGTAGCGTTTCACCTGACATTGGATAAAATCTACCCATTAAGAACAGAGGCAATCCCTCCAATGAACTTTCATAGTTTCTATCAAACAAATTTCACAAGACTTTGGTCATCCCAGCTAGGTGGACTGTGCCTCCACATGGTCTCTATTTACTGTTAGGTGGACAGTTCTGTCACATGGATCTATTTAAAGCTAGGTGGAATATACATCCACATGATACCTATTACAACCAGGTGGACTCTACCTTCACAAGATATCTATTTACAACTAGGTGAACTGTATTTCCACATGGTAGCTTATTTACATTTAGGTGGATAGTAACTCCATGCAGTACCTTTATTTTACTGGCACTCCTTTGGTTATGAAGATGAGAGTTCCAGTTGATGTGATCAACAGAACAGTTAGCTCATGAAATAAACATGCAAGTGGCTGAGCACTTCACAGATACACATGCCTGGGAGAGTCATGACAAGGTTGGCCCTTTGAAATACAGGTAGCGCTTGCTTTTTTCAGCTGAGTAAACTGGAGCAATGTAAAATAAAATGTCTTACTCAAGGACACAACGTGGTACTGGGTATCGAACTGATGACCTTACAATTGTGAGCTAAATACTCTAACCACTAAACCACGTTCCTTCACATATACAGTACCTATTTACAGATTCTCTGGAGACTATCTCCTAACATGATGCCTTTTTACAGCTATGTAAACTATATCTTCAGATGTACTTATTTACAGTTGTGGAGGCGCAATGGTCCAGTGGTTAGGGCAGCAGACTTGCAGTCGTAGGATCACGGTTTCGATTCCCAGACCGGGCGTTGTGAGTGTTTATTGAGCGAAAACACCTAAAGCTCCACGAGGCTCCGGCAGGGATGGTGGTGATCCCTGCTGTACTCTTTCACCACAACTTTCTCTCACTCTTACTTCCTGTTTCTGTTGTACCTGTATTTCAAAGGGCCGGCCTTGTCACTCTCTGTGTCACGCTGAATATCCCCGAGAACTACGTTAAGGGTACACGTGTCTGTGGAGTGCTCAGCCACTTGCACGTTAATTTCACGAGCAGGCTGTTCCGTTGATCGGATCAACCGGAACCCTCATCATCGTAACCGATGGAGTGCTTCAGATTTACAGTTAGATGGGCTGAACCTCGACATGGTACCTCAACAGGGTACATAATCACAGCTAGTTGTATCATGTCTCCACTTTATACCTAGTTATAGCTAGGTGGATTGCACCTCCACATGGTATCTATTTACAGCTAGATGGACTGTATCTTCACATGGTCCTTCAACGTATTTTATATGGACTGTATCACTTACTGCAAAGAGTACCCAGTCACTTAATAACAAAATGTATATATCTTAGACATAGCACAGTTCTGACAACATTATATGGATTTGTGGTCTTTTTGTTGGGAGTTCAAAACTACTAGTAACAAGGATAGCTATATATATATCGACTAAGAAAAAAAATGTATAATATGAGAAATAACTCATACCCTCCTGGCTGAGGTGCAGAAACTGGTTCCTTTGATGGCTGTAAATAGACAGGAAAACAAAATGAAAATATATCAAAATGAATTTTCAAGAAACTTCTTTACACTAACAAGCAACGACAATTGTTTCTAACTTAGGCACAGGACCACAAATAAACAGCAGAGGTTTACTGCAATCAACTCGCTGAAATGCATGCTCACTCGTAAAAAATGAGACCTGCATTGGTGCGTGGACATGGCCCAATTCTGCTCCATGATAATGCAAAGCCACATGTTGCAAGAATGATGCTGCAGAAACTCACAGACTTGGGATACAAGACTTTACCACATTCTCCCAATTCTCCTGATTTTTCACCCAATCCCTACCATTTATTTAAGTATTTAAACACATTTTTAAGTTATAAAACTTTCAGGTCCAAACCAGAGGTGGAATCAGCTTTCGAAGATTTCTTAGCATCAAAGCCAATAAGTTTTTATAGACAAGGCATAAATAATCTTGTTGATTGATGGCAGAGATACATAGATGTTCATGGCTCATATACTTTGACTAATCAAAACATTTCTATTGTTAATTTTTCCAGAATAAAATTATGTTTCTGAAATCGGCCAATATTTTCGGAACAACCTAATATATATGTATATATATATATATATCATCATCATTTAACGTCCGTTTTCCGCGCTAGCACGGGTTGGACGGTTTCGACCGGGGTCTGGGGAGCTCGGGACTGCCCCAGGCTCCAGTCTAGTCTGGCAGTGTTTCTACAGCTGGATGCCCTTCCTAACGCCAACCACTCCGCGAGTGTAGTGGGTGTTTTTTACGTGCCACCTGCACAGGTGCCAGAGGGGTCTGGCATCGGCCACGTTCGGATGGTGCTTTTTATGTGGGGGGGGAGAAATATAGGGGAGCACCAGTGGGGAGGGGTGGTTCAGAGAAATGATGACAGGTTCTAGGCAAGTAGAACGTAGGATATCAAGAGAGGGGTAATGCATGGTCAAATAGCGTATTGAAGAGGGGGGTTCGAAGAGTAGACACCTATAATGGTGGTGGGAGAAGCGACATCCGGTATAGATGGAGCAAAAATATAGAGATATCCGGTATTGGTGGTGGGGGTGGGCAAGGGCGGGTGCACC